>NC_142794.1:20751172-20814909 GCF_049724085.1 Artemia sp. Qi Xiang Cuo | reverse complement strand
TTAGCGGGATTGGGGTGGGGGTAAAGCGTAGTATATATTAAAAACGTAATCTGACCTAACCTAGGCTCCTCCCCCTAAACCCCAAAAACTAAATTTTTAATATAGTTTCTAGAGTGAGAAACCCCTGAATAATTGTTTATAGTCTTTATACAGCATTAGATAGCTCCAGATCTTTGCTTTTCTCGAGTGGGTGCCTCGACTAACAGGTTTTTATCTGATGTTAGCATTATCATTTCTCGCATGTGTCCTGGATTTTAGAACAGTACCCAAATATCCATTTACAGGCAATGCTAATACATTTATCATTTATAGGTATTGACTGTGGGAACTAGTTTTGTTGAGGGAGAGGTGGGATGGTCTTCAGGGGACAAATTGAGGAAGGGGGGAGGTGGATTCTGAAAAATACCTATTTCTGGTAGCTATTGGGTGCTGAGATCCTCGGGCGCTGAAAATCCTAGCTACGCCTCTGGACTTAAGGCCAACCTCGTTCATTTTAAAGCCATTTCCTTATTTATATGTTTGCAGTATTAATCGAAGACTACCTCTGACAGCTTGAAGTTAGCCAAAGTGACTGTTTCTTTTGGCTGGAAGTTACCCCCATATCTGTTCTGGTGTTTATTTTTAAGATACCTAAGGCCGAAGTTTCGGCGATTCTCTTCCATGCCACTCCATATAAAACCTTCGTTTTCAACACGTTCTAAGAACTGCCCGAACATTTTACAAGATAAAGTATGATTATTAAGCCTTGTCAAGTATTTGATTGAAAGCAATATTTGTTTGAAGTAATTTCTCTGTTATCATTATATCATTGAGAAGTAAACAGATTAACGAAAGCTCTCGAATTTAATGTGATTATATTTTGTAATATTAATCTAGGTCCATCAGGCTGATATACGCTAAAGTTTCATTAATACTTTCTTCATTTTAAACATGTTCCTTTAAAATCATAGGCATCGCAATAGCGCTGCCTATGTAAAGAACACTCCCCCAGAGCCCTCAGGGTAAGGGTACTAATTTATGCCCTGGGGGCATGTTAGAACGATGTTGGCACAATGTATTATTTATTATTTTTTTTCCTTTAGACTAGGGCACTTTGTACCGAAAAAGTTGTCGTAGAAACTTCGAAAAGGGCTCATTCAATTGGAAATTTGAGTGGCTTGTGCCCTTTTTAATAGTCAAAAGTGATTGAAATCAAAATTTTGAGATAGCCATTTTGTTCAATGTAGTTGAAAGTTCTGGAAATTATATCTTTAAGCAGGAAACTCCCTCCACAGTCTTCAGGGCGAGGGTTAAAATTTATGCCCTTGGGGCATATATGGTTTTTATTGAAAGCTTTGTCGTAGAAACTTTAAAAAGACTCATTCGATTGTAAATTCAAAGGGCTAGTGCTCTTTTTAATAGTCGAAAGTAATTGGAGGGCAACCAAGCCCCTCTCACGCCCACCTTTTTCCAAAACACATCCAGTAAAATTTTGAGATAGCCATTTTGTTCAACGTAGTTGAAAGTTTTGGAAATCAGGTCGTTAAGGATGAACCTCCCCCCAGATCCCTTAGGGCAACGTTTAAAAATATGGCTATCTAAAAATGTTGTTTGGATGTGTTTGGGAAAAGGGCAGGAGTGAGAGGGGGACTAGTTGGCCTCCAATCACTTTCGACTATTAAAAAGGGCATTAGCCGTTTTAATTTACAATTGGATGCACCATTTTTCAAGTTTCTACGACAAAGCTTTCAATAAAAAAATTCTCTTCCCCCAGGGCATAACTTATAACCCGTGCCCTGAGGGCTCTGAGGGGACGGGGTCCACATCCTCAATGACCAAATGTCCAGAACTTACAACTACGATGAACAAAATGGCTATATCAAAATTTTGATTGGATGTGTTTGGAGAGATGGTGGGCGTGAGAGGGGCGTTAGCTGCCCTCCATTCACTTTTGACTCTTAAAAATGTCACTAGCCCATTGAATTTCCAATCAAATGAGCACAAGTTTTCAGGTTTCTATGATAAAGCTTTCAATGAAAACCTTATATGCCCCCAGGGCATAACTTATAATCCTTGCCCTGAAGACTGGTGGGGGAGTGTCCAGCTCAAAAATATAATTTCCGGACTATTCAACTACGTTGAACAAAATGGCTATCTCAAAATTTTGATTGGATGTGTCTGGGGAAATGGTGGGCGTGGAAGGGATGTTGGTTGCCTTCCAATCACTTTCGACTTTTAAAAAGGGCACTAGCCATTTCGGTTTTTAATCGAATGAGCCCTTTTTGAAGTTTCTACGACAACGCTTTCTATAAAAACCTTATATACCCCCAGGACATAACTTACAACCCTTGCCCAGAAGAATGTGGGGGGGGGGGGTTGTCATCCTCAAAGACCTAATTTCCAGAACTTTCAACTATATTGAACACAATGGCTATCTCAATGTTTTTATTGGCTGTGTTTTGGGAAAAGGTGGGTGTGAGAGGGGGGTTAGTTGCCCTCCAATCACTTTCGACTATTGAAAAGGGCATTAGCCCTTTGAATTTTCAATCGAATGAGCCGTTTTGGAAGTTTTTACGACAACGCTTTCTATAAAAACCTTATTTGCCCTCAGGACATAACTTACAACCCTTGCCCTGAGGGCTGCGGGGGAGTGTCTTCCAAAACACACTCTTCCAAAACTCTTCCAAAGCATAATTTCTATGTGGAAATCAACTACGCTGAACAAAATGGCTATCTCAAAATTTTGAGTGGATGTGTTTCGGGAAATGTTGGGCGTGGAAGGGGTGATAGTTGCCTTTCAATCACTTTTGACTATTAAAAAGGGCACAAGCCACTCCAATTTCCAATTGAATGAGCCCTTTTCGAAGTTTCTACGACAACTTTTTCGGTACAAAGTGCCCTGGTCTAAAGGAAAAAAAAAATAAATAATACATTGTGCCAACATCGTTCTAACATGCCCCCAGGGCATAAATTAGTACCCTTACCCTGAGGGCTCTGGGGAAGTGTTTTTTACATAGGCACCGCTATTGCGATGCCTATGATTTTAAAGGAACATGTTTAAAATGAAGAAAGTATTAATGAAACTTTAGCGTATATCAGCCTGATGGAACTAGACTGATATAATAAAATATTATCATATTAAATTTGAGACCTTTTGTTAATCTATGTACTTCTCAATGATATAATGATAACAGAGAAATTACTTCAAACAAATATTGCTTTCAATCAAATATTTGACAAGGCTTAATAATCGTACTTTATCTTGTAAAATGTTCGGGCAGTTCTTAGAACGTGTTGAAAACGAAGGTTTTATATGGAGTGGCATGGAAGAGAATCGCCGAAACTTCGGCCTTAGGTATCTTAAAAGTAAGCACCAGAACAGATATGGGGGTAACTTCCAGCCAAAAGAAACAGTCACTTTGGCTAACTTCAAGCTGTCAGAGGTAGTCTTCGATTAATACTGCAAACATATAAATAAGGAAATGGCTTCAAAATGAACGAGGTTGGCCTTAAGTCCAGAGGCGTAGCTAGGATTTTCAGCGCCCGTGGATCTCAGCACCCAATAGCTACC
Source organism: Artemia sp. Qi Xiang Cuo (assembly GCF_049724085.1). Taxonomy (NCBI): domain Eukaryota; kingdom Metazoa; phylum Arthropoda; class Branchiopoda; order Anostraca; family Artemiidae; genus Artemia; species Artemia sp. Qi Xiang Cuo. The sequence continues at coordinate 20,811,359 of NC_142794.1, read as the reverse complement.
AGAAATAGGTATTTTTCAGAATCCACCTCCCCCCTTCCTCAATTTGTCCCCTGAAGACCATCCCACCTCTCCCTCAACAAAACTAGTTCCCACAGTCAATACCTATAAATGATAAATGTATTAGCATTGCCTGTAAATGGATATTTGGGTACTGTTCTAAAATCCAGGACACATGCGAGAAATGATAATGCTAACATCAGATAAAAACCTGTTAGTCGAGGCCCCCACTCGACAAAAGCAAAGATCTGGAGCTATCTAATGCTGTATAAAGACTATAAACAAGTATTCAGGGGTTTCTCACTCTAGGAACTATATTTAAACTTTAGTGTTTTGGGGTTTAGGGGAATGAGCCTAGGTTAGGTCAGGTTACGTTTTTAATATATACTACGCTTTACCCCCACCCCAATCCCGCTAATATGCAAATATATAGCCCAAATTTTTTCATACACTTTTATATTTTCATCCTATTTTGTTTTATTTTTTTAACATTAACCAAACTTCCCCAGTTGCATGTGTCCTGGATTTTAGAAATGAAAATATATCCTTCAAAATAGGACTCAAGAGGCAGGCTGAGGTTTAGAAGTATTAATCAATGAAAACAAGCAAACTGTAATAAGTTCAATTTTCCAATTTTAACATCTAATACTTAGGCCTTATTACCTTTAAATATGTATTATTAAAAAGATTGCGATTAACGTTTTTATTTAACTTCATCTTTTACGACTGTCATATATTAAATACATCAAAAATTGGTACTGTTCTAAAATCCAGGACACATGCGAAAAGGGAAGTTTGGTTAACGCTTGTGTCCTGGACTTCAAAACAGCACCCAAAAATATTTGCAAAATCTTTTTTTAAATCACTTTGTTATCTCAGTTCACTAAAAAGTTACTCTGATTTTCACCCCTGAATTCTCAGGAGAACTAACTGTATTCTTTAATACAGTTCAGATTCGGATAGATGTAATGCAGTTGTAATATTTGTAGGATTCGGTTGTCGCCAGGGTTGCTACCTCTAGCAAGAAAGTGCTATTTTTGCAATATTTTATCATTCTTAGCACTGTAGCATGTGCTACATTGAATGTAGGGCTTTTTCTCTTATATGACCAAATTGAAAACATAGACATATAAAATGCAATTACATGATGTGTCTCACGTCAAAATACATGGCAGAACATTTCTTATGCATGACAATAATCTAAATACATTTAAATACTGAATATGCATGTACACATAAATTTTCTCATTCAGCGCTCTGGTCAGGATACATTTTTAACTATGTACATAAAACTATGTGGACATAAACGTACCAGCGCTTGTCGCAGTGCAAGCCACGTTACGGCTTGCACTTTAGAAACTGACCGTGGTGGCAACCCTGGTTGTCGTTGTTTACAGTTCTTAAGCTTATCAATTGACATGTAATTGCATAGGAAGGTAATAGAAATGATTCAGTGACCTGATAAGCAACGATAACACCGTTTAACAGAAATCCTGCTCATTTTTTTTACCACAGGACAACTAATATTTTGTTCGTTTTAAAAACGCTATTGCAAAAGATCCGTTCCTGAGTAAAGACTGGCTACCTTTGTAAAGCTCTTTTTCTATAAATCCAGAGAGAAGATAATAACCATCCATACATTCTAAACTTGGTCAAGTTGCTTTTATATTTTCATCTGGTTAATCTATCCAGTTCAACCGAGCTATTGCTGTGTCAAATCTATACAACTAGTTTGAATGCATTTTCATTCTTCCGATGGTTTTCCTGAACTTGCTTGTGGGGAATGACATGTGTCTGACTAAGATGAATAGATATCAGAAATTTAAAAGAATCTTATTTTTAATGGCACTTCATTTCAAAGTAAATTTGGTGGAGTACACGCAGGGCCGTATCCAGAATTTTTCTGGGGGGGGGGGGGGTTACAAAAGGTTTTTTTTGGGGGGGGAGGTACAAAAAAACTTGAAAAAAATACATAAAAAATATTTGATTAAATTCATTTTGTTGCGTTTTTACAACTCGGACAAACATTTCGGGAGGGGGGGGCCAATCCCCCTAACTCTCCCGTGGATACAGCCTTGAGTACACGTCTTTGAAATATGCAGTCTTGGTTAATTATTTAAGCATGATGGCACTTTACAGAAAAGGCAAATTGTGTGTCGTCTGACTAGGTGATAATTTAGAGAGCCGAACTGTTGTTAATATCACTTAAATCATATTTTATGAATTTTTTTTTAACTAAATTAGCTGAGGCTCTTTCAAACAGGAGAAGCACCTTAGGAAAACATTAACTATTAATTTGAATATTTTGCACTAATGAATATAATAAAACATTAAAGGTTCGTTGTTGTTTTTTTTTCTTTCTTTTTTAATTTAACTAACATCCGAGTTTGTTTGAATGAAAAATAATAATTTTTATAATTATTATAATTCATATATCTATATATACTTATTTATTTAATCACTTCTTAAGATACTACCCTTGAATTCCAAGTCATCCATTAGTGCGAGGCTGGCTTTGATTTTCCAATTTTCTCCTCTCGCTTCGACTGGCCTTGACCAAAGGGCATACTATTTTTGAAATCGTCAATTTTTTAGCAGAAACCCCTCTCCTCGATCCACTTTAACCACAGAGAATCTTAAACCATTCCCCTTCCACCTCAATCGGCATTTTGAGTCTTTCAGACACTATCAGCTCGTTGTAACGAACTGTAAGTAAGGAGCAATCCGGCTCAATAGTAACCGAAACTCTAAAAAACGGAATTTTGATACCAATAGATATATCAATATTATGCTGATTTTAAATATATAAGTTTAGTCCTATGTTTAGTCATTAAGTTTAGTCTTACCGATTAAAGGCTACGAGCCTGAGAAAATTTGCCTGATTTCGGAAAAAGGGGGAAACGTCCTCTAAAAGTAATAAAATCTGAATTAAAATCACACCATCAGATTCAGTGTATCAGAAAACTCAACTGTAGTGGTTTCAAGCTCCTATCTGCAATAACTAAAAAAAACAAGTTTTTTAACTGAAAGTAAGGAGTGACATTAAAACTTAAAACGAACAGAAATTATTCCGTATATGAAAGGGGCTGTCCCCTCCTCAACGCCCCGCTCTTTACGCTAAAGTTTGACCCTGTCTCACAACTTTATTTTTAAAAAAAAAAAAAACTTTAGTGTAAAGCGCGCGGCATGGCGGAGGGCACAGCCCCTATCATATACGTAATAATTTATTTTCTATTTAATCTTTACTGTCGCTCCTTACTTTCAGTTAAAAAAAACTTTTTTTTTTTAGTTAATTTCTGAACGTTTTTGAATTAATGCAGCTTTGATTTTGGCTCACCGTACATAAATAATTAAAACGAAATTCGCATATTAATTTTTCTTTGTTTGGCTAATTGGCTGTCTCGAAATTTTGTTCCGACTTAACTTAACAATTAGCTTACGTAACAAATTTCTGTATTCGTATGTTTTTACTACGTATATTAGGGCGTTTGCACCCTAGTCAATACCACGCTCTTTAAGCTAAAGTTTGAATTTTGTTCTTATAACAAACCCCTGAATCACAAAGGCCGGTTAATTAGATTAGATAGTTCTTTTGAAAGTACTAAAAAGAACTTTAGCTTAAAGAGCGAGGTATTGACTAGGGGGTGAACCCCCTCATATAGGTAATAAATTCTGTTCATCTTAAGTTTTAGTGTTGCTTCTTACTTTCAGTTAAAAAAAAATTGTTTTTTTTATTTAATTTCTAATGGTTTTTTAAATAATCCTGGGAAATCTGGTTCTTCATAGAAATGTTCCTTCCTCCAAGGAAATATCCTCCATGGAAAGATCCTCCCCCGTACCCGATCCCCCAATAGAAAAAAATTTCTCCTGAAAACGCCTGTATACTTCCCAATAACCAATACTATCTGTAAACAATGGGCAAAGTTTTTAACTTGCAGCCCTTCCCCCGGGAACAGTGGGGGATTAAGTCATCCTCAAAGACATATTACTTAGATTTTAGACTATGCTGAACCAAATGGCTATCTCAAATTTTGATTTCGGGAAAAAAATGAGCGAGGGAGGGGGCCAAGATGCTCTCCAATTTTTTTGGTCGCTTATAAAGGGCACTAGAACTTTTAATTTCCTTTCCAACGAGCCTTTTCACGATATTTTAGGACTGCTGGATTGATACGATCACCCCTGGGAAAATAAAAAAAAGCAAAAAAAACAAATAAACACGCATCCGTGATCTTTCTTCTAGCAAAAAATTCAACATTTTTGCAGATGGGAGCTTAAAACTTCTATAGTAGGGTTCTCTGATACACTGAATCTGACGATGTGATTTTCATATAAGTTCTATGACTTTTAAGGGTTGTTTCCCCCTTTTTTCCAAAATAAGGCAAATTTTCTCAGGCACTTAACTTTTGATGGGCAAGACTAAAATCGATGAATCTTATATATTTGTAATCAGCATAAAAATCTTATTCTTTTGATGTATCTGTTGGTATCAAAGATCTGTTTTTTAGAGTTTCTGTCACTATTGAGCCGGGTCGCTCCTTACTTACATTTAGTTAACACGAACTGTTTGGAGATGTGAAATTTTTGTATTTTTTGCCAGAAGTAAGATCATGGATGCGTGTTTATTTGTTGTTGTTTTTTGTTTGTTTTTCGCAGGGATGATCGTATTGACCCAGTGGTCCTAGAATATTGAGAGAGGACTCATTTGAGTCGAAATTAAATGTTCTAGGACCCTTTTTAAGTAGCCATAAAGATTGGGGGGCAACCTGGCCTCCTTTCCAGCCCCTTTTTTCCCAAAGTTGTCTGACCAAAATTTTGAGATAGCCAATTTGCTCAACATAGTTGAAAAGCCCAATAACTATGCCTCTGGATATAAAATGGCCCCCTACAGTCCCAGGGGAAAGGTCTTTGTCATAAAATTGGCCCATTTTTAACACATAGTATTTGTTATTGTCAAGTGTGTATACATTTGCGGGTTGAGGGCGAATTTGTTGCTGGGGGTTTTCCAAGGGGGAATTTTCTATAAGGAGAGAAGTTTCCAGGGGGTCAACTTGTCAGGGGAAATTATACACTGGGGGAATTTGCCAGAATTCCTTTACAACATTATTTTTAAATGTCTTGCTCTCTCTTTTGCGTCTCCATTTTACGCATGGAGTTGTTAAGGGTAATTCTCCGGGGTATATTTTCGCCGGGATTGACCTGTCTAGAGGATATTTCCGTGGGGAGGGGGATGTCCCCGTGGAGGTGGGACCAGATTTCCTATCGTTACTTAAAAACGATCAGAAATTAAATTTTAAAAAGCAAATTTTCAACTGAAAGTAAGTAGCAACATTAAAAATTAAAACGAAGAGAAATGAGTACTTGTATGAAGTGAACTCCCCCCTCCTCAAAACCTCTCTCTTTACTTTAAAGTTTGAATTCTGTCCCAATTTTTTAAGAACGACTCCTGAAACACACGGGTCGTTTAATCAAAACAATAGGAAGCTTTATTAAAAGTAGGCTACTAAAAAACTTTATCTTAAAGAGCGAGGTGTTGATTAGGGGGCAATCCGCTTCATACAAGTAATAATTTCTGTTCGTTTTAAGTTTCAATGTTGCTCCTTACTTTCAGTTGAAAAAACTTGTTTTTTCAAATTTAATCTTCGGAAAAGAAGCCAGTTGTCCTTTAAACGTCAAAAATATCAGAATTCCTATTTCAGATTTTCTTTTGTCCCTGTATACTACTGTACTGTAAATTCATGTAAAAAGGTTGAAACTTTGAAAAAAGAAATAATAAACAAGACTTCTGTAAAACCATTAAACAGAAAAACGTGTCAAACATAATTTATCACACAGAAAATTTCAAATAGATGGTGCTGTCGCAATCAATGATAAATATCGAACATAGCCTGCTAACCAAGATTCAATTAGATAAGTCAAAAGTCACTCTTCTGTCTCCAAGCTTTGTAAATATGTCTAGGAAAAAATTTGCAGATACAATGGTGGTTATGTATATTGTGATACTTGCATTTTTGCCTTTCAGTATGGTGAGTCTATTTTATAAATTGAAAAAAAAATAATTTTATAAATTTATAATTCTATTGAGAGAAACAAGATTACCTCCTCCCTCATCCTATATTTTTAAAATCAAAAACACTTTAATTAAAAAAAAAATTCCGCAAAATAAATTTTTCAAAGAAAAGTAAATAACTCCATTAAACAAAAAATGAAACAAAAGTAAAATAGACTCATCTACCAAGCGTGAAACTCCCATAAATCAGCATCGATAAATAAATGAAACCCAAAACGAACAGAAATTACAATAAATAACCGAGTCAGACTCAAAACGAGCACGTATTAACATAAGTTGGGCTCAAAACCCCTATGCCTTCCCAAGGACAGAACGCAATATTCACTTTACTAATATAAACCAGTTCAGGCATCTCCTCCCCTCCACCATGCACAAACAAATAACAGTGCCTACCTTCCCTTATCGCACAATCCCTTTTAATATGGATTCTTTCTCTTTTATGCTATATCGATTCCTCAAATCCCAACTGTCAAGATAGAAAAAGAGGCCAGTAACAGTCAAGGCTTGCGATGGAGAATAAGCCTTCAAAATAAGAAGCCAAAGTTTACCCCCCCCCCCAGAAAAATCTCTATCCCGAGGACCCCCCCCCACCGTGTAAGACCATCCATGGAGAAAATACCCTCCAGAAAATACCCTCTCCCTCCTACGACTGGTTGTTCTCCAATCACTTTTGACTTAAAAAAAAGGACTAGAACTCTCAACTTCTGATGTTATGAGCACCCCTGAAGTTTCTGTGATCATGATGTGGAAGTGGGAATGAGCAAAGGGCATTACCCCGCCCGTACAGAATATATTATACTCATTTTGGAACCGTTTTTGGTTCAAAACACCTTTTGAAGCTTCCTGTTACAATGGACCGTGGTTCACTCTTTATTAGGTTGCAGCTATCCCTGTTAATATCTTTATGGATCATTGTTCAACATCATTCAGGTCATCAAGATTCGACTTTCTTTTTCTTCCTTCAACATCAAACTCTGGATTAGCAGGTGCATTAAGATTAGGATTAAATGTATTGGGATTAACAGGTAGTTTAATTTCTCAGTGGAGTTTTTTTGCAACAAAACGCAGTCAGGTTAAGTTCTATTATTAGGATTAAGTGCATTGCAATTATCTGTAATAGGATTATTAGGTGGTTTTAATTTCTCAGTGGAAGTTCTTTGCAGCAAAGCACTGTCAAAACAGCAAGAGGATTCCAGAATGTCACATTCAACTGTGGTATCAACAATTTCTGCTTCTGAATCCAAACCACTGCTATAAAGTTTCTGACAGTTGTTTCGATGTTTTCACAAATTGAAGACTGATATTCCTTGTTCGTAATATACATTAAGAGTAATTCTCCACTCTTTTTTCACTTCTTCTCTCCTCCTCCTGCCATCCCCTGTTAAATGCCACTTGAGATGTCCGACCTCACCCACCCACCGACTTATTGCAAGAATGTGATTTAGATAGTTAAATAATTTTTGATGAAAATAGCATACTTTATGTATTTTCTCCAAAAAAGTTAAACTTCTTCAATTTTTGTGAAGCCAATAAAACTTTGGTGATTTTTATTTGGGTATTTTCTGTATTACAGTAGGTTTTCAGTATAATGAGTTCTCGCTAAAAATAGGGTTTTCAGTACTAGGGGTCTGCTTATTGTGATCTAGAATAGGAGTAGCAGTTGGCTAGTTTCGGCACCCAAAGATAGCAAAAGTTAAGCTAGGAGTTTTCCAAGTCTGATACCCTGGGATAATGATACAATAAAATGTGTGACACGATACTGTATCGTGTCATATAAGGCAGTGGTCAGATTAGTATAAATATGAGGACCCAAGGCCATGTCCAGTGGAGGGTAGGGGGTTGACCCAACGCTTCCTCCTGGAATACTTGCCCGACTCGTAAAAAAATAATAAAAATACATAATAACTCATTTTTTTATTCTTTTTTTCTTTTGTAAATAAAATAACCATCTTACAATTTTCCTGAATGTGGCCTTGTCTGGACCTAAGAGAATATATATATAAATATATCTCTAAATGAAGGGATTTTATTGGATAGACGGCCCTCTACGTTGATCCAAAGGACTTTTCGCAAAGAAGTCCTAAAATTGGGCTTAATAATCGACAATGAAAACGTCAAGCCCCCGCCCTGTACCTTCCCAGTTTTTGTTATTTTTTATGAATTTGCATATTTGGCTCTTCGATAGATGGAAGTAGTAAAACAACAAAAGTTTATTTCAATATTTTCTCCATATATACTTGGAAAAACTATCATGCCATCTTGGGTAGATGGAAGTAGGTCATGCTACTTCATTTCCAAACGTAATGGTTGCTACCATTGCAAATTCCTTGAAAACCTTTTCATCTAAACAGAAAAATGTTCTGAGTTCCAGAATCTTATTTTTACCTATATTTCCCTCACTCGCCCAAACAAAAATTCAGATTCTTTTTATAATTATTTTTCAATTAAAGTATTTTTAGGATACATTCATTATCAAATTAGAGTACAAATAAAAATACGACCAATGGTGCTACTAGGCCAAATTTATTTTCTAGAGAAGTTGCAAAATTAAAATAAGAAAGAAAAAAAGGGTATTATCCAGGATATAATCTGGCATCTAGAACAGAGGCGTCCGAGGCGTTAAATTTCAATTTAAGGAGAGTAAATATTTTTTTTTGTGAATTCCATTCAAAATATCATTTGAAGCAAGGCTGTAAGACATCGCCGAAGGAATTTGACCATGGTAATACCAATGCTCTTTTTATTTCGATTCCGTGCCATTTTCGAGGGATTTCAATTTTTTTTTCAATATCCCAAAATTTATTTTCTTAACTAGCTTTATGTACGAATGCTTTGAGAATTACTTAAAGTATTAGGAACACTTTAATTACTTGAAGGAATGCCTTAAGTACGAATAACATTAAGTATTGTTTTTTTTTTAACATATGTAAAAGTGGGTATTACTGCTGAATCGAATTCAATCAATTTTTCTATGCAGTTTTCTTCAATGCGCTTTTTCCAATTTTCACTTGCTAGCAAGGCTGAAAGAAGAGGGGGGGGGGGTACTCGAAAGTGGAGACTCCGAACCTCCCTGGTTTTTAACTGCTAATATTTCAACGTTTTCAATTTTGTTGAGCCTAGTCACTTTAGGAACAGCTACAAAAATTACCATAGATAATATTTTACTACGGTGTTATCTGAGACAAAATCACTTATATATAAGAAATAGTTTTCAAAGCAGTTTAAAGGTGTAAAAACTTTGCCTTGGGGAATAAAATATCCCTCAAGAGCCCTTGGGGAAAGGGATGATAGTTATGCGTTTTGCCCATTTCTTACATGCAGTGTTTGTTATACGGTATATACAGACGTTTTTCAGGACGAATTTTATTGGGAGAGGAGGCTAGCGATTTTCCACGGGGAGAATTTTCGGCGCGGAGGAACAATTCTGAGGGGAATTTTCCAAGGAAAATTTTACACGGGGGAATTAAATGTAAGTTAAGTATTCTGTTATTCGTTTTATCATAGTACGAATAACGTGAAGTAATTTTGTTCATTGGTTAAACAATTAATTCCTCATCTGACATCTCAATCTTCTGTACGCTTTCAATTTTGTTTAGCTTTGTCATTTTAGAAGCGGCTCCAAATATTAACATAGATAAAACTTTTCTTAGATGCTGTCTGAGACAAATTTATCAAAATCGCTTAGATATAAGAACTAGTTTTCAAATCAGTTTAAAGGTGTGATAACTTGTCTTGGGAAATAGCATAAGCCTCTAGAGCCCCTTGGAAAAGGGATGTAAGTTACGCATTTTGCCAATTTTTTCGTGCATTATTTGTTACACTATATAAATAGAAATGTTTCAACAGGAATATTCTACAGGGGGACAATTGATTTTCCATGGGGAAAATTTTCAGTGGGAAAGACCATTTCTGAGGAGAATTTCTCCGAGGAAAATTTTACATGGAGAAATAATTTTTTCCTTTCCCGTTTTGTTTTTTGCATAGGCCTAGTGTTTGTTGTGTTTTTCTTTGTATGTTTTTTTTAGGCCATTTTTTCCTATTCATAAGCGCGTCCAAGCTTGAATCCAAAATGGTCGTACTTTTATAATTTTTTTTTGTACTAAAAGGTTTTATTTTTTATTTTCAACCGTCATATCAAGAAATTTTACCCCTAAGTAATGTATTTCAGTTTGAATTGTGAATATAAAGGTAGTACCTTCTCTTGGAAAACTTTTTTATTAATAGCTCCTTAAAGTCGTTATAATTATTTTAATGGATACAAGTCCACGGTTGTTTAATATGCCTATGTTGGAGTATATTGACAAAAAACAGCTGATGAAATAATTAGTCTAAACCTAGACCAGTATGAAGAAGTAATTAAATCAATAAGTAATCAGGTAACTCGTTTGAATAAGTGTATTGTAGCTTACCAAAGCCACATCTAGAGAAAATCTTGGGGGAGGGGGCAATTTGACAAGGGGGCCAATAATCGACCAAATGGACAAGTGTATTTAGAAAAGAATGAAAAATAGAAAAAAAACACGGAACGAGGGTGGCAAAAATACCTTTGGGGAGGAGGGGGGGGGTTCATTGTACTGTGTTGTATAAAGCAGCCTACAAAAAAGAAACGGACAAAATATTATCTTGTGTGCGTGTGTTGGTTACAACTTAAAAGAATTAGCTTCAAGGTCAGCTTAACTCATTTCAGAATTGTAAAAATTAACTAGAGGCGTTATTATCAAACAGTTCGTGGTAACGAACTGTAAGTAAGGAGCGACCCGGCTCAATGGTAACCGAAACTCTAAAAAACGGGATTTTCATACCAATAGATACATCAAAAGAATCAGATTTTAATTCTGATTTCAAATATATAAGTTTCATTAAGTTGAATCTTACCCATCAAAAGTTACGTGCCTGAGAAAATTTGGCTGATTTTCGAAAAAAGAGGGAAAGACCCTTTAAAAACTATAAAGTCTTAAGAAAAATTATACCGTCATCTTCAAAGTATCAGAGAACCCTGATGTAGAGTTTTCAAGCACCTATCTGCAAAGAAACAGAAGTTTAAATTTTTTGCCAGAAGAAAGATAATGAAGGTGTGTGGCGGTTTTTTTTTTTTTGTTTTTTTTTTTGTTTTTTTTTTCCCCAGGGGTGATCGTATCGACCCAGTGGTCCTAGAAAACCGTGGGAGGACTCATTGGAACGGAAATTAAAAGTTATAGTGCCCTTTTTAAGTGACCAAAAAAAATGGAGGGCAACTAGGCCCCCTCCCACGCTCATTTTTTTCCCAAAGTCACCCGATCAAAATTTTGAGATAGCCATTTTGTTCAGCATGGTCGAAAATATGATAAAAATGTCTTTTAGGATGACTTGATCCCCCAAAGTCCCCAGGGGAGGGCTGAAAGTTATGAACTTTACTCAATGTTAACATATAGTATTGGTTATTGGGAAGTATACAGACTTTTTCAGAGGAGATTTTTTCTGGTAGGTGGGGGAAGGAGAGGGTCGGGGGCTATATGGAAGGATCTTTCCATGAAGGAAGTTTTCATGGGGGAAGGGACATTGCTATGACGGGGGCGCCGGATTTCCCAGCATTATTAAAGAAAAAGATCAGGAATTAAATAAAAAAGAACAAGTTTTTCAACTGATCAACTGATTGTGATTAAGAGGTCATTTTTAAAGAACTGGAAAAAAAATTCGAACTATAGTTTAAAGAGCAGGGTATTGACTAGGGGCGAACCCCCTAATATACGTGTTAAAAATTTATGAATATAGAAGTTCGTTACGTAAGTTAATTCTAAGTTACGTATATTTATTACTAATAAAAACGTTCGTAAATAAAATTAAACAAGTTTCGAAAAAGCCATTTAACCAAATATAATATGCAAATTTTGTTTTAATTATTCATGTACGGTGAGCCAAAATCAAAACCTGCATTAATTCAAAAACGTTCAAAAATTAAATAAAAAAACAAGTTTTTTTAACTGAAAGTAAGGAACGACGTTAAAACTTAAAACGAACAGAAATTATTCCGTATATGAAGGGGGCTGTCCCCCTCCTCAACGCCTCGCTCTTTACGCTAAAGTTTGACTTTCTCACAACTATATTTTTTTAAACAATAAAAAAACTTTAGCGTAAAGAGCAAGGCGTTGAGGAGGGGACAGCCCCTTTCATATACGGAATAATTTCGTTTTAAGTTTTAACGTCGTTTCTTACTTTCAGTTAAAAAAACTTGTTTTTTTTATTTAATACCTTTATAAATTCAAGCAGTTCATGATACATTTTTTTTCGGGTGGGGGGAGGGGTTGTAGGGCGGGAGGGGTTATGTTTGACCTAAGATCATCTTCAGCAATACTAAAAAATGGATTCCGAACAAAGATTGTGGAATTTGAACCAGTAAAAAATCCATTTTTTTTGTTGAAGTTGTGGTTCGTGTTTGAATTCCAACAAAATATTGAAACTCTTTAAATTTATATTATTTTCGGTAAAAAAAAAATGTAATTATTGATATAAAAAGTTTTTATTAAGAAAAAGTTTTTATTTTAAAAGTATATTGAAATTCTTGAATCAAAGAGTTTGTGGTAACGAACTTCAAATAAGGAGCGACTCGGCTCAATGGTAACCGAAACTCTAGAAAACGGGTTTTCGATACCAATTGGTATATAAAAAGAATCAAATTTTAATGCTGATTTCAAATATATAACTTTTATCAAGTTTAGTCCCACCCATCAAAAGTTACACGCCTGAGAAAATTTGGCTGATTTTCGAAAAAAGGGGGATATACCCCCCATAAGTTATTGAACCTTGATGGAAAATCACACCATCATATTCAGCATATCAGAGAACCCTACTGTAGAGGTTTCAACCTCCTATCTACAAAAATGTGGAATTTTGCATTTTTTGCCAGAAGAAAGATCACGGATGCGTGTTTATTTGTTTTTTTTTTTGTTTTGTTTTTTCCCCAGGGGTGACCGTATTGACCCAGTGGTCCTAGAATATCGTGGGAGGACTCATTAGATTGGAAATTAAAAGTTCTAGTGCCCTTTTTAAGTGACCAAAAATGGAGGGCAACTAGGCCCCCTCCCACGCTAATTTTTTTCCCAAAGTCATTCGACAAAAATTTTGAGATAGCCATTTTGTTCAGAATGGTTGAAAATATGATAAATATGCCCTTTAGCATGACTTAATCCCCCGAAGTCCCCAGGGGGAGGGCTGAAAGTTATGAACTTTGCCCAATATTAACATATAGCATTGGTTATTATGAAGTATACAGATATTATAAGGGGGGATTTTTTCAGGTAGCAGGGGTAGGGTTGCCACCAGACCAAAAATTTTCATAAATTCCAACTCTTAAAAACGTATTTTTTTCGTAACTTTTGATAAGAGAATCTCTTTTCAAGGCAGGGTGCCTGAATTTCGTTATCAAGAGTGGTACTTAAAGGGGGGATGGGACATGGGTGTCTATATAACTTGAAAAATATATTTTAACATACTCTCATTAAAAATCTTCCATTCAGCTTTTAAAAGGTGCCTAAAAAGTATACAATAATAACAATTCACGCTTCTTTACCTTGATGAAATGCCTATTTATTCAACTGCACGTGCTACTTTCAGTTTAACTGCAAACCGGAACGACCCCCCCCCCTGATGGGTGTATAAAGTCACAGCTACTATTTTGCTTATCTTGTTGTTGTTTTTATTAATTGTCATTATTGGTGTTTTAAACCAAAAGTTGATGAGTAAAACGTACAAAATAAAAGGCAAATCAATAAACACAGGACACTTTAGAGTTTTGAAGAAAAGAAGAAAACCAACTAGATTTTGTTTTATTGTTAAATTTCAATAAAAACGATCTTAATAAATCCAGCTTCTTAAAAAGACCCAAAAAATCATTTTAATCGCTCCCTTCCCGTCTAATATTTTAGATTGGCTCCTCTAGCTTCAAATTTGCATCGTTCGAACATGAAGATTTAAGCAATTCCGAGTGACAGAGTTTTTGTTTTGTTTTTATTTTATCGAACAAAAATATTTTAATCGATGTCTTCAGTTCCTATACGAAACAACAGTTATTTTTCATAATGCAAAAAACGAAACGATTTTTGCCCCGAATATGCAAAAACTAATCGATTTTTGGCCCCGAATTTTCACTTATATTTAATATGTTCAAATTTCTTATTTTCCAATTTTGAAAAAAATATAATGTCTCATCCAAGATTACGACCTAAGTTAACACAGCCTCGGGATGTGCTCTTAACGTTGTGCTATACTGATAAAAGTGGGAAGTAACTGAACATTCGAAAGTGGTTGAAAAATAGATCACAAATGAAAAAAAAGTTGTGTGACAAAGAAATAAAAGGAAGATAGAACAAAAAGATCAGTGAGTTAATAAAAATGAACTGGAAATGATTTAATTAAGAAAATTAAGGGGCATAATAGAAAACCTATAATCTAATTAAAAAATGCAGTGACATTTACGTTCTCAGGCGTCTGGGGCCCCAGTCAAGCCTGCGTGGTCCCTCTGAAATAGTTTTTCAGTAACTGTATACCTAATCCATACAGATACAAGACTCTTATCTTCTTCATAAAAATGGGCATTACTCTAGTTGTCGTTGTCTAAAGCCAAATATTTAGTAATTGTCCTTTTCTGAAGAAAACATGCTAAACACACAAGCATTACCATTAAATAATTTATTTTGTACAATTTCCAGATATCATGGCCTCTTTTCTTGAAATACATCCCCCCCCTGATGGTCCGGGATATAGCCCTAGGAATATATTAAAAAAAAATCTACCAAAAAATTCTTACTTTACAATCTGAAAGAACACGAAAGAATGTAACAAGAAAGAATGTCATCACAAGATTCGCCACAACGATGAAATATATTTATACAGTTATATATGGGACCGCAGATGGGGAGGGTGGTATAATGTTAAACAATTGACAATGATATTTGGAAAAAACTTAGCATAAAATTAACAATTCCGGCTGACCTAACCCCCCCCCCTCCTCAATACTTAGATATAAACCAAAAAATGGCTCATTTTGACAGTTTCATATATTTTGTCAATACCAGCTGTTCATAATCCCATATAAAAAGAGCAACTTTTGTATATAACCTGATATTATGTCAAACCAGGGTTGCCACCCTGACCTTTTTTACTAAATGCTCAAAAAAAAATTTTTGTGCGTGCGGCTACGCCACACGCGCACCATCAAGCATCGATTTTTACTATAGAAGGATAATAAATACGATTTTCACAACCTTTTTTTTTGTTTTTCTTTTTTTCTCTTTTCCTCTTTTCTTTCGTTTTCATAGTATGATTGAAATTTCCGGAAACCTACAAGTTAAAAATTCTTTTTTGGATATATATATATATATATATATATATATATATATATATATATATATATATATATATATATATATATATATATATATATATATATATATATATATATATATATATATATATATATATATATATATATATATATATATATATATATATATATATATAATATATATATATATATATATATATATATATATATATATATATATATATATATATATATATATATATATATATATATATATATATCCAAAACAAGGATTTTTGAACTTCTAGGTTTCCGGAAATTTTAATCATACTATGAAAACGAAAGAAAAGAGGAAAAGAGAAAAATAAGAAGAAAAAAGAAAAAAAGGTTGTGTAAATCGTATTTATTATCCACCTATAGTAAAAATCGATGCTTGATGGTGCAGGTGCGGCGTAGCTGCACGCGCAAAAATTTTCTTTGAGCATTTAGTAAAAACAGATGCGATCTAGTAAATTTTTTATCTCCGATTTAGTAGATTCTTCAAGGTCTGGGTGGCAACCCTGAGCCCGGTACTTGATTTAACTACAGTGAAGTCAGCTTATAGTTCACGACTAATTACTTGGACCTCTTATATACCTTTCAAAGAATTTGAATAAAATGGAGATAAAACCTAATATAAACATTTGATGAAGTCAACTACAATTCATTTAAAGAACCAAGAAATCAAAATACACCCCATCACATTTCAAGTAGATTATTACCTTTTAATCTAAAAAAAAAAAAAATTAAAATCATTGTATATCCCTGTATTTAAATGGTTGATTTAAGTAGGGAGTCCTCTAAATTTATTGTAAATAAATTAAAAAAATTAAAAAGTAATATTTTTTTTAATAATAGGATAATTGATAATTCTTTGTAAGTAGAGCAAGAGTGGCCGAAAGAGTGAAAGGGGTTGTTTGCACGCCGGTGGCCACGCGTGCACAATGGTTTTGGATTGCACTCTTTTTGAAAATTTGCACTCTTTTTTGGCCTTGATTTGAACTCTTTTTTGAAGTCAGAAGTTGCCAACCCTGCTTGAATGGTCATATTAAAACACTTCTTTAACTTTCTGTATTCTATTTTCCTCTTTTGACACTGCTACCCCTCTCAAATTAATGCTCTGGATCCGTACTTACCCCATTGTCAAACCCCCTCTCTAAGGGGGTATTCAACGGTTTCATCAACCTCTTTTTCCTTTTATGTTTGTTTCTTTCGGTCGGAAAGAAATTCAAGTGGGTACCTTGTATGGGCGTTTATGTTTTCAAGAGATACAATCTATAAGTTTAAAATCTTTTTCTGGTTCAACTTTCATGTAACTAATATATAAAAAGATTAAGTAGGTACTATTGATATTTTTGTAAAAGGAAAAGTTTAACTTTGAATAACCTGGAAAAAATGAAAGCTTTAATGTTAAAAATTAAATACAATATATGTTAAGATATAAAGATCTCGAGTTTTTATGATCACAGAAACAATCATACATTAAATTACATATAAATTTTGTAAAGCTGGTTAAATCTGTGTGACGGTAACTCTGAACTCAGGGACCAGCTAATTATATACGGGAAATCGGACACCAAGTGGACGCTTTTAGTGGTATTTGGAAACTTTTTCACTCTGAGGGACACTATTGGGTTAAAAAGGTAGTTTAAAAATAAGAACACTTTTTGTACATTTTTCAAATCAAAAACAGGGTTGCCACCCTGACTTAGAAGAATTTACTAGATCGCAACTGTGTTTACTAAATGCTCAAAAAAAAATTTTGCGGGTGCGGATACGCCGCACGCGCACCATCAAGCATCAATTTTTACTATAGGAGGATAATCAATACGATTTTCACAATCTTTTTTTTTTCTTTTCCTCTTTTCTTTCGTTTTCATAGTATGATTGAAAATTCCGGAAACCTACAAGTTCAAAAATCCTTTTTTGGATATATATATATATATATATATATATATATATATATATATATATATATATATATATATATATATATATATATATATATATATATATATATATATATATATATATATATATATATATATATATATATATATATATATATATATATATATATATATATATATATATATATAATATAATATTACATTTCTACTTACTTTTAATCTCTCCCAGCAGGCTCCTTTTTCCTGAATAAAAATTTTCAAACTGAGGAGATTCACCTAATCACCTTTGGTGGTTGGCTTTTGTTTTGATTCCAATAGATTCCCAATCATCACAAATCAAAGTGTCATTATAGCTTCATTTTTTGTTGGTAAGATTTGATACACAGAAAGCTGATTTTGTTGACCTTTAGACGCCGGAAGTGAAGTGTCTCCTTATGAAAATAGGTGACTGCTTGTCTGTCTCTGAGACAGCCAAGCAAAATTGTAAAACAGACAAGCAAAAATTGTAAATTGTCATATGTTTACGATAATTTTTTCCCTGAATTCATGGAAAATAAAAAAAGGTTTTTTTTAAAATAAATCACGAATTTTTGATAGTTTTAACTAGATTTAGGGAAATTTGCTAGATCCTCTCAATTTGCTTGATTTTTTTTTTACTAGATCTTTCAAAATCATAATGACGGTGGCAACCCTGTGTCAAACCAATCAGAAGGAGGGGAGTGAGGTTGTTACGGAAAGAAATAATACATATATCATCGGTACTAGTCAATTAGCTGATACACACGCAAGATAGATGCTAAAGGAAACTAGTCAAACGGGTATCAGTCAGTAGAGAATTGGATCGCAAAGCGTGATTTGTCATTGCGTTTACAATATTTAAACTATTGTTTTTTGGGGTTTAGGGGGTTGGGAAAGTACCTATAGTCGGTTACGTATTTACGTTACACTCTGCTTCCCCCCCCTAATGTGCAAATATATAGCCCAAATTTGGTTCTGAATTTTGATATTTTCATCATATTTTGTTTTATTTTATTAGCATTAACTAATGAAAGTAGCTCCTTCTCCTTATAATTTTAGTATGACTATTGACGGAACAAGATTCAAAGTCAACTGATGAAATTGAAAGTTGGTGAGGTGACTAACTGACTATTGTCACTAAACAAATGATAATCGTATGCTCATGAGAGAGATTGTGTCTCAACTTACTATGCGAGGAAGCGAAATGGGTATTTTCTTATCCTAATAACTGAGTGATTGTTTAATAAAATTAAATGACTGAGATGTGAAAATATGTCGATACTCTTGTCAGTGTAATTAAAATGGGGACAGTGGGAAAAAATTGATTACTCAGAAAATGTGAAACTTCCTCATTATTCATAGGCGTAACATAATTGTAACATATATTAAAAAACGTAACAAAAATTAACGTTTTTAGGACAGTAATGTAAAATGTACCATTTTATTTAAAACGTACCAAAAAATGGTATAAACTTAACCTTGGTGGCAACCCTGAGTAGGGGATGGGTTGGTTGGGGGTTATGTGGGAGGATCTTTCCATGAAGGAAGTTTTAATGGGGGAAGGGACATTGCTATGAAGGGGGTGCCGGATTTGCCAGCATTATTTAAATAAAAGATCAGAAATTAAATATTGTGGTAAAGCTTTCTAATTTAGTTAATTATGAATTTAGTAAAAATATATTAGGACGCAAATGCAAAGTTTAGAAATACCACTTTTTATTAAGATAAGGAATATATCCTGCCAAGTTTCTGCTTAACGGGAAATTGAGAAATCACCACTTCCTAGCTATTGCGTCGGTTGGTTAAAGGAAGGTGAGGCTGATAAAAATGTATAAAAGATATACTTTATGGGAAGGGGTAGACTGATACAAACTTTATACCGGAACGACCTCTGGTCCGTTGTTTTTAGAAATAGCTTGGAATCTTGTCGGATCATTGTAAGTGTCTAAGTATCCTATTATACATTATTGTAGTTTTCCGAGACTTGTGGTCTACTTGGGACAGCCAGTCCCAGTAGAAAGTATATATCTAGTATTATTATATGTTAATTGAATAAAAGTATTGCATCATAGCAAACCTCTCTACGATCTACCTTTAGCTCCTCGAACACACCCATCTGGTACGCCTCATTAGTCCGGTCATAGCCTAAGGCACGCTACCAAAGTTTAATTACCTTAGGGCCAGAGTTTACCTCCCCTATAAAGGGAGAAATAAAGGCATCTACAACAACATCACCCTAAATAACATAAATAGCACCTCACCACAATATACAAAAAACAAGTTTTCCAACTGAAAATAAGGAGTAACATCAAAACTTAAAACAGACAAAGAATATTACGTGTATGATTGGGTTCATCCCATAGTCAGTACCTCGCTCTTTAAGCCAAATATTTGTTAGTACTTTCATAAGAGCTATTTATTCTAAATAACGGCCTTTGTGATTAAGGGGTCATTTTTAAAGAATTGGAACAAAATTCTAGCTTTAGTTTAAAGAGCGAGGAATTGACTAGTAGGCGAGCCCCTTAATATACTTATTAAAAATATATGATTATAGAAGTTCGTTACGTAAGTTAATTCGTAAGTTACGTATATTTATTACTAATAAAAACGTTCGTAAATAAAATTAAAACAAGTTTCGAGAAAGCCATTTAACCAAATAAAAGTACGCGTAAAATTAATATTAAAATTTTGTTTTAATTATTCATGTACGGTGAGCCAAAATCAAAACCTGCATTAATTCCACAACGTTCAAAAATTAAAGAAAAAAACAAGTTTTTTAACTGAAAGTAAGGAACGACGTTAAAACTTAAAACGAGCAGAAATTATTCCTTATATGAAATGGGCGGTTCCCTCCACACACCCTCACTATGTACGAGCTATGTTTACTTCTCACAAATCTTATTTTTTTTTTAAACAATAAAAAAATTTAGTGTAAATAGCGTGGTGTTGTGGAGGGGACAACCCCTTTCATACACGGACAAATTTCTGTTCCTTTTAAGTTTTAACGTCGTTCCTTACTTTCAGTTAAAAAAAATTGTTTTTTTTTTATTTAATATCAAATAAGTTTGACTCTGGTACCATTTAAAGTAGCATGTTTAACTGAAATTCATATGAATATTGGAATTATTACTGAAAACAGCGGAAGATAATTAGTCTTTTTGAGTTTAAAAGATAATACAAAAATAAGGAACCATATTTTTACTTTGAAGTGAGTTGAATTTATTTACCTACAGAATAAACACACAAAATTTTTTGCTCGAACATTCCCTTTTTATACTTTTACAGGCGATTTCTTCGCCTTAAAAAGCAGAGGGAAAAACCAGAAGTTTGAACATTGCGAGTGTATTAAGAGAAATGAACTTCCACTAATCCAGTTTTAAACTTTACGTTCGCATTTCTTCTTTTTTTTGTTTCTTAGTAATACTAAAATTGTAAGTACAAATTCATCGCAACACAAAGCCACCTGAAGCCAAAAATAAGTAAGCATATCGCAGTTTCTTGGCTATAGAAACCGTAATGGTGGCCAATCCATGATGCTAGTTAGCCCATACTGTATGATCGTATGATTTTGTTATTTTATGCTATTTTTAGCCATGAAAGAATAACAAAAATGGAGTTTGATTTCTTCATTTGTATAATTCAATCTCATCCCCACTTTGTGTTCGTACATTATAGATACCCAACACTCAAGACTATTTTAAATAAGTCTCGAGTGTTGAAATTTGTGCCATTTGTAGCACTTTAGAAACTGTCTAAACAAATTGGAAGAAGATAAGAGATCAGCAAGAAGGTGGATGAGAGGGCCACGGGTTCCCTACAAATAACACGAAAGATTAAGACTTGGCAAACCATATATTCATTACAGGGAGCTTGTTTGTTCCGTTTACAGTACTTTTCAGAAAAAGACATCATAAAAGGCAAAAATAAGAAACATAGGTAAAAGAAATCCGTAAAAATAACGTTAAAACATATGACAGCATACAAACAGTTAGGAAGCTTTACCTAATTTTCCTTTGAGGGCATCGATGTTTTTGGGAATCAGAGGATTGTTAATCTTTGAATTTCTAAGGACATAAAAAATTATCAAGCTTATCAGTTAGTTTTGCTTATTTACTTTCACGGTTCATTGTGGCAACACTGACTAAAATATGATACTGCCCTCAAAACGTCATGATTTTGTAAAAACCGAAAGAAAAATCTTAGAAAATCGTTGTCTTCTGCGATGAATAGAACTAAGACGGGTCCAGGGTACAAACCTTTTTATTTTGATTTTTTATACTAAAAAAAAATATTAACGGTATGGACTCATATGCAGTTCGTACGAGAATTATAGAAAATAATTTAAACCAATAAATTTGTGAATGAACAATGGCTATACATTACTGATCTTGCCAAATCTGACTAGATTCTCTTTCCTCTCCTTGTAATCTTAAACGAAACGTCTTGGAATAGTAGTGCAATTTTTTATTTCAGATTTGGAATTAATTTTTCAGGATATGGATATACTAGTCTTCCCTGAATATGGAATAACGACATTGCAAGTTCCGTCAAACCGGACTCGAGCTAAAGAATTTTTACAAAGAATCCCAAATATTGATTTGAATCACGTGCCTTGTGACAATTTTCCACAAGAAACTATTGATGAGGTAACTTTACTTATTTCAAAATTTTAAAGGGATTAGTTTGTCGTAGCAAAATTATGATTTTCTTGCAAATTTGTGGGGTTGTTTTACACTTTCATGAAGAAAATCTCGGTTACCAGGGTAAACAAAAATTTTCTACGCAGATACGAAGCTCATGGTGATTTATAATTTAATTGAACAGTCTAGATTAAAACGAGCAGAGATAAAGTTGAATAGGCCTAGCAGAATGATCAAAAATGCCTGTCAATTACTAAATGAAGCAGAAAAACAGAAATTAAAATAAATGATCACTGAAACTTAATAAAAGCAGATAAATGAATCTATTTTCATCTAGAGATGAATAAATGAATCTTAAGACGGAAGAACATTATGATAAATTATCAAGTCAAACATAAAGCTGATTTAAACTACACAAACCCTGCTTCGGCCACCCCCCCCCCTCCAAAAAAATTAAAGGGTAGATGTATATTTTCTCTTTTATGTAAAAATAATTATATATAAGGTGATATATTTTTTTATTAGTCATAACATTAGCCACAAAAACAAAATAATATCAAAAGGCTTAAGAGGGATTAAAAATAAGTGTTTCTACCATCAGTCTCTCAAAAGATCTAAACGACTTAATTATCAGTTAAATGTTGTTGAAAATTTTGTTATGAATAGTTTTGCTTTTATTTTTCAAAATATAGATAAAAAAGAACAGAACAAAAAGCATCTGGTTTCTTCCTTACACTTAAACTACCTGATATTTTTAACTTCATCAGTAGAGTAGTACCTTATACTTTGGGTGGATTATGTTCCTTCCTGTGCTATTTGGGTGGATTATGCTCCTTCCTGTGCTATTTGGGTGGATTACGTTCCTTGGCACCTTTCCAGAGCATGTACCTATGGATTTGCATACTTTATGTTCCTTCCTGTGCTATTTGGGTAGATTACGTTCCTTGACACCTTTTCAGGTGTCATTTTATTAAGTTTCAGGTGTCATTATATATATATATATATATATGTATATAAATATATACATATATATATATATATATATATATATATATATATATATATATATATATATATATATATATATATATATATATATATATATATATATATATATATATATATATATATATATATATATATATATATATATATATATATATATATATATATATATATATATATATATATATATATATATATATATATATATATATATATATATATATATAATCAATATACGATAACTTGATTGGTGATGGGATTTGAATAAAAGGACTGATTTTCATTACAATTCATATTAGTAATTGAATTGAATTCAGAGAGAATAGTTTATTTGAGAGGATATTAGTAGAGGAAATGAGTGATGCATTTGTATTATTGGAGATTGATGTAGTAGTATCTTATATAAAGCTTTCAACCATACATTCACGCCTACATTAATATCCTCAAAAGTGTGATAGATATGAAGCGTACAAGAAAACCCACGCCTGAGACACTACAGTTACACGTGGACATTTTAAAAAGCCGGCAAGGTATATAAATTTGGAACAATATCAATCTTTGGAAATGGTTACCGATAACAAACATGTTTTCAACCAGATGGGTTTTTTAAGGAATATTTCGTATGGCATGTTTTTTTTTTTTTTTATTTTTTTTTTTTTGGCAATGGTTATTTTTTTCTTATAAAATGTACAAGTATTGTCTTCATGAGCTATAAAAAAAGGGGTTTTGCATTTTAGAATTTTATCATATTAAGTTGAAAAAAAGGGTTTTGCATTTGCGAAAACTTCGATGGGGTCTGAACACTACAGAAGTGGTGTTTGAACAGGGTTTATCTTCGAATTTCTATTTTCTAAGTTTTGTTACCTAGTGGATAAAATGGCATAACATACCACTCGGGTTTAGTTTTTAAAAAGATGTGTATTGAGGGGGGAGCTAAAATCCTCCATGTTTGGGTTAAGACCTTACGCAATCGATTTGATCTAATAGAATTTCCATTGTCGTGGTTTTTTTTCTTAGTGGGAAAAATGGCAGAAAATACCGCTCTGGTGTAGTTTTTCAAAAGATGTCTATGGAGGAGAGAGCTAACACCCTCTCATTTCGGGATTAGACCATAGACAATCAATTGGCTATATTTGAATTTCCATTCTCTGGTTTTTGCTACTATATGGGTAAAATAGCAGAAAAAAAAACCTTGGTGTAGTTTTTCAAGTTATGTGAATTGAGGGAAGGAACTAATAGCCTCTAATTTTGGGCTTAGACCAGTAAAAATAGCTTGTTCATCTTGTAATATACATTCTCTTGGTTTTGTTACGTAGTTGCAAAAATGGCAGACAATACAACTCTGGTGTAGTTTTTCAAAAGATGTCTATGAAGGAGGGAGGTAACACCCATTCATTTCGGGTTTAGACTATAAACAGTCGATTGGTTATGTTAGTATTTTCATTCTCTTGGGTTTTTTACTTAGTGGCAAAAATTGCAGAAAATAACGCTCTGGTGTAGTTTTTAAAAATATGTGTATTGAGGGAGGGAGCTAACAGCCTCTTATTTCAGGCTTAGACCATAGACAATCGATTGGCTATCTTGGAATTTTCATTCTCTTGGTTTTGTTACTTAGTGGCAAAATTGGCAGAAAATACCGCTCTGGTATAGTTTTTCAAAAGATGTGTATTGAGGGAGGGAGCTAACAGCCTCTGATTTCGGGCTTAGACCATAAACAATTGATTGGCTATCTTGGAATTTCCATTCTCTTGGTTTTGTTACTTAGTGGCAAAAATGGCAGAAAATACCGCTCTGGTGTAGTTTTTCAAAAGATGTGTATGGAGGAGGGAGCTAACAGCCTCTCATTTCGGGTTTAGACCATAAATCAATGGGCTATCTTATAATTTTCATTCTCTTGGTTTTGTAACTTAGTGGTAAAAATGGCAGAAAATCATGGAAAAGAACGACTTTTAAATGCCTCGCTGTTTAAGTTAAGAGGTGAAATCAAGACCAGAGGAATTTCTTAGATTCTTCATTCGTCCGAAATGCAACAATGGTACATTTTGTTTTTAATAGAATGGAAAAGAACGACTATTGAATGTCTCGCTGTGTAAGTTAGGGGGTAAAATCAAGACCAGAGGAGTCTTTTTTTTTTATTTTTAATTTCTAAAATATGCACAAATGTTAAATTTTTTTAATATCATGGAAAAGAAAGAATTTTTAATGCCTAGCTGTATAATTTAAGAGGTGAAATCAAGACCACAGACTTTTTTGAGATTTTTCATTGGTCAGAGATGCAACAATGGTACACTTTTTTAATAGCATGGAAAAGAACGACTTTTGAATGCCTCGCTGTAAAAGTTAAGAGGTGAAATCAAGACCACAGGAGTTTTTGAGATTTGCCACTAAGTAACAAAACCAAGAGAATGGAAATTCCAAGATAGCCAATCGATTGTTTATGATCTAAACCCGAAATGGGAGGCTGTTAGCTCCCCCTCAATACACATCTTTTGAAAAACTACACCAGGGCGGTATTTTCTATCATTTTAGCCACTAAGTAACAAAACCAAGAGAATGAAAATTCTAAGATGGCCAATCGATTGTCTATGGTCTAAGCCCGAAATAAGAGGCTGTTAGCTCCCTCCCTCAATACACATCTTTTGAAAATTTACACCAGAGTGGTATTTTCTGCTATTTTACCCTTTTAGTAGCAAAACCAAGAGAATGAAAATTACAAGATAATCAAATGATTGTCTATGGTGTAAGCCCGAAATGAGAGGCTTTTAGCTCTCTCCTCTATAGAAATCTTTTGAAAAACTACACCAGGGCGGAGCTTTCTGCCATTTTTGCCACTCGGTAACAAAACCAAGAGAATGGAAATTCCAAGGTAGCCAATCAATTGTGTAAGGTCTAAACCCGAAATGGGAGGCTGTTAGCTCCCCCGCTCAATACACATCTTTTGAAAAACTACACCAGAGTGGTATTTTCTGCTATTTTATCCACTATGTAACAAAACTAAGAAAATGTAATTTCCAAGATAAGCCCTGTTCAAACACCATTTGTTTAGTATACAGAACACATCGAAGTATTCTCAAACGCTAAACTTTTTTTTTTACCTTAATAGGATCAAATTCGCAAATGCTAAACCCCTTTTTTTGAGCTATGATCGCAATGAATGGTACCTGTTATCAGAAAAAAATGCCAATTGCCAAAAAAAAAAAAAAAAAAAAAAATAAAACACGCCATGCTAAATTTGCCTTAAAAAAACCCTATGTTTTAAAAAATGTTTGTTATCGGTAACCTTTTCCAAAGATTGATATTGTTCCAAATTTATATACCTTGCAAGCTTTTTAAAATGTCCACGTATAACTGTAGTGTCTCAGGCGTGGGTTTTCTTGTACGCTTCATATCTATCACACCTTTGAGGATATTCATGTAGGCGTGAATGTAAGGTTAAATGTATGGTTGAAAGCTTTATATAAGATACTACTACATCAATCTCCAATAATGCAAATGCACCATACATTTCCTCTACTAATATCCTCTCAAATAAACTATTCTCTCTGAATTCAATTCTATTACTAATATTGATTGTAATGAAAATCAGCCCTTTTATTTATAGCCAATCACCAGTCGAGTTGTCGTCTATTGAGCAACCACCGGTGTCTCTGATTGGTTTTTAAAAATGGATGTTGGCTCGAAAAACAGTCTGGTTGAAAAACTTGGAGTTGAAACAACTTTGTGGGGGGAATCCCCCGCTCATACTGCTATCTTTTTGGAAATGCTTAGGAAACGCTCGCGCATCCCCACTCGTTTTGAAAGCTACCAATGAAAGGCAAGCAAAACGTGTTTTAATCACTTGTTCCATAGAAAAGAATAGGAAGAAACGTAGTCCTATAAAATCGCATGGGAGGGAACATAAGCCCTTATAATAGAATAGGAAGGAACATAGCGCTATAGAATATCATAGGAACGACCATAAACCCTTAGAATTGCATAGGAAGTGAAAGAAGCTCCTTTAATAGCATAGGAAGGAACATAGCGCTATAGAATGTCATAAAAAGGATCATAATTCACCCAAATCCACAAGTGAATAACCTACAACGTTTCCAAGGAACGTAATCTCCCCAAATAGCACAGGAAGGAACATAATCCACCCAAATCCATAAGTACATACCCTGAAAAGGTGTCAAGGAACGTAATCCACCCAAATAGCACAGGAAGGAACATAAAGTATGCAAATCCATAGGTACATGCTCTGGAAAGGTGCCAAGGAACGTAATCCACCCAAATAGCACAGGAAGGAACATAATCCACCCAAATAGCACAGCTATGCTATTCTATAGCGCTATGTTCCTTCCTATGCTATTATAAGGGTTTATGTTCCCTCCCATGCTATTCTAAGGGTTTATGTTCCCTCCCATGCTATTCTATAGCACTATGTTCCTTCCTATGCTATTCTAAGGGCTTATGTTCCCTCCCATGCTATTCTATAGCGCTATGTTCCTTCCAATGTTATTCTATGGGACCTCTACACGTGATTAAAAACATTTTGCTTGCCTTTCATTGGTACCTTGCCAAACGAGTGGGAATTCCCCACCGGTTCCTAAACATTGCAAAAAAGATGGCAGTATGAGTGGAGGATTCCCCACACAAAGTTGTTTCAACTCCAAGATTTTCAACCAGACTGTTTTTGAACTAACATCCGTTTTTTAAGAACCAATCAGAGACATCGGTTTTTATTATCAAATTTTTAGTGTATCATAACCCTAGACCCATATTTTAAATTGAAAACTTTGTTCAAACATCACTTATGTATCGCATTTCAAAGGCTTTACTCACCTTTAAAAGGGGCTGCCCCTCCTGACTGCCTCTATCTTTACGTTAAAGTTTGATTATGTCTCACAAATTTATTTTTTAAAAAAATAAAAAAATTTATCGTAAAGAGCGAAGCGTTGTGGAGGGGACAGCCCCTTTCATATACGAAATAATTTCTGTTCGTTTTAAGTTTTAATGTCGCCGCTTACTTTCAGTTTAAAACACTTGTTTTTTTTATTTAATATCAAGAAGAAGCCGAGAGAACTTGAAGTGCTAGGGTTGACGCGAAAGTCACAAAAATAATAGCAATAGTGGTCTTAAATTCAAACTACCTATTTCATTCTCTGAATACTTGGAAGATAACAAAAGTTTTGTTACTATAAAATATGATTTCCATCTCTACTAGGTTGTAGGAGGTACACCAACTCATCTTTGTGTGGCAAAATATAATGTTCTAAGTGATTAGGTTCTTATTCTTAGAAATTTAAAAAAATAAAATTTTTTTATGAAAAAAACCATTTAGGAGTTGGTTTTACTCTTTAACGAATTAAATAGATATTAATTCATTTACAACAAAAATGACCACTCCAGAATAGTTTGTCAAAAATAATTGATCCTTCGGCCAGCTTAGAATTAACTTTATAGACACTACAATGATCAATATCCGATATATACCAGATTCAGACCAATTTCGTAATCTATATCATAAATTCAGCTAGTCTTAGGATATGGGACTGAAGCCCCTTAATAATATTTATATTAGTTGAGATAATAAAAAATATTTGGGTGAAAAAAAAAAATCGGATTACGGCAATTAATTATACACTAGATATTAATAATTACAATTTCAAAATTTCTCAAAATAATTGTCTGATAATGTAAAATATTTAACATAAGATAAAACCGTATTTTAATTAGCAAATGGATAAACAATAGCAGTAAAAACTTGACTTAGCTTATTGTTTGTCTATGAGGAAAAAGATTTAGTTACCATGGACACAAGTAGATATTATATTACAATTTGCTACCATGTACTGTTTGAATAAACTCCTATACATTCTTCCAATATATATATATATATATATATATATATATATATATATATATATATATATATATATATATATATATATATATATATATATATATATATATATATATATATATATACAGACTGCTCCTCGTCCTACGTACAAACAGCTCCTCTCATTTGATCTGCCATCAGCGGTCCAATTACTCTGGCACACGTATTTTGGCAGAAATTTTCTCAAAGTGCCTTTGAAACCAACTCGAGACTTCGAAACCTACTTGTAATTCCTAAAAACAACTAATAATAACATCGCACTAATAATTACCGATTTTCATATATAGGTTGGAATAAATTAAGTTAAAATTAGTTTCTTTAAAATTTAGTGTTCTAACATTGAAGCCAAGTCTTGCGTTCAATAGAAATGTGACTTGTTTTTGTCTACCCGTGAAAAGATCTATTGTCGCGTATGTTTTTAAGTTCTATTGAGCACTCGCCCCTCGGTCTGGGTTTTTATAATGGCTGAGATAGGGAACGATCATACTGTCTATTATTTATATACTGTGGTTACCACGAACAGTTTGATTTGAATTGGCCCTTCAGAATTTAAATTGGAAGAATGTATACGACTTAATTCAAACAGTACATGGTAGCGAATTGCAATATGATATTTACTTGTGTCCATGGTAACTAAATCTTTTTCTTCATAGACAAACAATAAGCTAAGTCCAGTTTTTACTGCTATTGTTTATCCATTTACAATCTAAAATACGGTTTTATCTTATGTTAAATAGTTTACATTATCTGGCAATTATTTTGAAAAATTTTGAAATTGTAATTATTGATATCTAGTGTATAATTAATTGCCGTAATTCGATTTTTTTTTTCACCCAAATATTCTATATTTTCTCGACTAATATAAATATTATTAAGGTTTTTCAGTCTCATATCCTAAGACTAGAAGAATTTATGATATAGATTACGAAATTGGTCTGAATCTGGTATATATCGGATATTGATCATTGTAGTGTCTATAAAGTTTATTCTAAGCTGGCCGAAGGATCAATTATTTTTGACAAACTATTCTGGAGTGGTCATTTTTGATGTAAATGACTTAATATCTATTTAATTCGTTAAAGAGTAAAACCAACTCCTAAATGGTTATTTTCATAAAAAAATTTTATTTTTTAAATTTCTAAGAATAAGAACCTAATCACTTAGAACATTATTGTTTGCTACACAAAATGAGTTGGCGTAACTCCTAGAACCTAGTAGAGATGTAAATCATATTTTATAGTAACAAAACTCTTGTTATCTTCCACGTATTCAGAGAAGAAAATAGGTAGTTTGAATTTAAGACCACTACTGCTATAATTTTTGTGACGTTCGCATCAACCCTAGCTCTTCAAGTTCTCTCGGCTTCTTCTTGATATTAAATAAAAAACAAGTTTCTAAACTGAAAGTAAGGAGCGACATCAAAACGAACAGAGATTATTTCGTATATGAAAGTGGCTGTCCCCTCCTCAACGCTTCGCTCTTTACGCTAAAGTTTTTTATTGTTTTGAAAAATAAAGTTATGAGACGAATCAAACTTTAGCATAAAGATCGAGGCGTTGAGGAGGGGACAGCCCCTTTTAAAGGTGAGTAAAGCCTTTGAAATGCGATGCATAAGTGATGTTTGAACAATGTTGTCAATTTAAAATATGGGTCTAGCGTTATGATATACTAAAAAATTGATATTAAAAACCGATGTCTCTGATTGGCTCCTAAAAAACGGATGTTGGCTCAAAAACAGTCTGGTTGAAAAACTTGGAGTTGAAACAACTTTGTGTGGGGAATCCCCCGCTCATACTGCTATCTTTTTTGCAATGTTTAGGAAACGCTGGGGAATCCCCACTAGTTTTGAAAGCTACCAATGAAAGGCAAGCAAAACTTGTTTTAATCACTTTTAGAGGTCACAAAGATAAACATTGGAAGAAACACAGCGTTATAAAATCGCATGGGAGGGAATATAAGCCCTTAGAATATCATAGAAAGGAACATAGCGCTATGAAATATTGTAGGATCAAATATGAACCCTTAGAATTACATGGGAGGGAACATAAGCTCTTTGAATAGCATAAGAAGGAACTTAGCTCCACAAACTATCATGAAAAGGATCATAATCCACCCAAATCCATAAGTACATGACCTGCAAAAGTTCCAAGAAACATAATCTCCCCAAATAGCACAGGAAAGAACATAATTAAACCAAATCGATAAGTACATGCTCTAGAAATGTGTCAAGGAACGGAATCTACACAAATAGCACAGGAAAGAGCAAAACGTATGCGAATCCATATGTAGATGCCCTGTAAAGGTGCGACGAAGCGCAATCCGTCCAAATAGCACAGGAAGGAACATAATCAACCCAAATAGCACAGGAAGGAACATAATCCAACCAAAGTATAAGGTACTACTCTACTTTCATCCTCAAATGGTTCCCGAAGTAGCTGTAGATGTGTTATTTTGGTAGCCAGGATACATACAGTGTCTTAGATTTACATTCGCCTTCTCATCCAAATCGGAATTTGAACTTGGCCCCCCAGTGCCCTCTGGAAATTTACACTAGTTCTCTTAAGCCGTTCTTGAGATATTGCGGATACTTTTCTTTTAAATTACATGCATGTAATGTCTCAAATTTACATCAGCACTTTCCTTTGAATAGATTCTTATCCCTCACGAGCTTAATGTTCCATAACTTTTAAGTAGGGTTGAAATAAAATACATATAGCCCTTCTTTTTCCTTCTCCCAAGTCAAAAATGAAGGTCCAAGTCATCCCTTCCCCAAAAATGTCCTTAAAAGTTACAACTTGATCTATTACAACTACAACTCTACACAAACAACAAGTAAAACAATAGGGAAAGTTTTGATGACAGTTACACTTGCTCAAAATTCAAATGTATATTTCGATCTTATATCCGAGGAGCATCCTCAGCAAAACTTACATAAATAAATAAAATGACCCGCTTTAAAATTTGACCTTTAAAACTAAAATTAAAAATTCTATAAAACAGTCCCAGAATTATTACTTCAACGAAGTTCATTTAGGACTGATATATAAAGTGAGATGAAACAAGGCGATCATTCAAGTAAAATAAGAATTATCAAGAACATACTTTTGATACTATTCTATTCTTTTTGATAGCTAACCTCAAAGGTCTTTAGCAACAGGTTCACTGGTATAGACTGCTGGTTTTTTAATGTAATTTGTCAAATTGTTTTTATTTGAATTTGTGTATAAAGCATTGATTAAATACTCCCCAAAATCCCTGTTTAAAGACATACGATTATTTAACTTGACTTTAATGTCCATTGCTTCCCGAACAACCTGTTTTATACATTACTCATGTCATTGCTAATGAGGTAGGATTTTTCAAAAAGTATTATATGATTGGGATTACCAAAAACATGTCTACTCAGAGAAGAATCAAAAGAATTATTAGCACTATTAGAATTTACGGTCTTGGCTATGTCATCTTTGTGTTGTTCGTTTTTCTAAACTTTGGTGGGTTCTACGGACATCACAATTGCCGTTATCACATGGTATTTGATAGACTCCTCTTTGGCAAGTAATTTCCATGGCAAGCATCTCCTGTGGCGAGTATCTCCTTCGGCGAGATACTGCTTTGGTTAAATACTCCTTTGGCGAGTAACTCCTTTAGCAAGTAACTCATTTGGTGAGTAGCTTCTCTGGCAAGTAACTCCTTTCAATTCAATTCAATTTATTCGAATAAAAACATAACACAAACTTGGCGAGTAACTTCTTTGGCAAGTAACTCCTTTGGTTAGTAACACTATGGTGAGTTTGGAAAATCATGAATTTCATAAACTATGATAAAAATACAACCCAAGACCCTCCTCCTTCACCTTCAACCCTTGTGCTCTCCTCGCCCAAAAATAAGTCACCCCCAGGGGTCTGCCGACCCCAGTTGCAAAACTACTGAAATTCTAATAAAGCAAGGTGAACAAAACTTTTTAGGATCCAATGAAATATCGAACATTAAATTTTCAGAAATCAGTTCAACCATTTTCTTTACAATATTAATGAAAACTTTTCCAGAAAGGGTTGTGTTCAGACAAAAGTCGCTTCTTGCTTGCTATTTTGCGAGGTCAATTTTTTCTTCTTTTTCTTCGATATAGGTGGTATACAGGCTGAGCTGCCTAGCAAAAAGTGCTGCCTTGTATTTGGTAGCAAACATTGGAGAAATTCAACCTTGCACTGCCCGAGAAATGGGTTGCCCAAATGATGGATCATTTCATTACAATGCGAATGTTGTTTTTAACAGACATGGAAGACTCATTGCAAAGTAAGTCCATGCATGTACCATAATATGTATTTTTCTAACCCAACCTCCCCTCCTGTTGCTGTTGAAATACAATCATACACAGAGGCGGATCCAGGATTTTTGTAGAGGGGGGGGGGCAAAATAGGATGATCCGATAAACTAGCGTTAGGAACAAGTTTAATTAACGCTAACTTGCGTTAATTAAGTAAATAACACTACTTTAGACTACGCTAGGGGGGAGCGCACCTCCCTCGCCCCCTGGATCCGCCACTGTACGTACATCAGCGTAATTTCTGGAACCTTAAGAGTTGTCAGTCAAGACCAACGCAGCGCTTTTTTCCACCAGGAGTTTCTTTCTGCACTCAAGACCAAGAACAGGTTTGTTCTGCTGGGTTAGCCCCAGGTAGCTTTTTTTAGCCTCTTTTTTACTATTTTTAATCTACTTTATAGTGACGAATCAAAAGCGAAAGGGGCCGATATTCTTGTCCTGTGCTGCAGTCTGAAGAAATGTGCTACATTGGTTTGTTTCTTTTGAATATTTTCGTAAGCTAAAAAATAATTCTATAAGTGTTTCTTAGTATTAATTAAAAAAACTTTTTCCTCAAAATAGTTTTCCAAAGAAAGGAAAAGAACTCCAAGAATTGATAACCAAAACTAACTTAAAACGAAACAAAACATATGCCAAATAACAGTAAGACTTCACCCCCCAAAGGAATGGTTTGGGAACCGGGGTAAATTACCCCAAATAGGGTAAAAATGAAATTTTTGGGTGAAAATTAAACTTGTGTTAGTCAAAAATATGCATATTTAATTTGTTATTTTATAAACCTGCTAGTATTTAGTTCAACTTATACAATTTAGCGACATATACAGGCCACGCCATCTCACTCCCCACAACTATAGTGTTCACGAGTTTAATATTTGCGCAGTAAAGCATATGCATAAAAGACAACTTTAGTCAATTTATAGTGATTAACCGAGAGAGGCATATCCACCTTTGGTGTATTCATCAATTCAAAAATTTTTAGTAAAAGTTTATGACTATGTTACCGTAAAATAGTAGTAATCTTGAGTCTACTATAATTAGACTTTATTAGTATGGGTATATCTAATATAAATAGTCTAATAGCATTTTATTGTTATTGCATCTCTATTTCATTACTTCATTAAATTTTGCTTAATTGTGCACAATGTTTTTTAGAAAATGATTTGAATTTTTTTGGTAAAATATCAAATAAGCAGTGTTTATGTTAATTTGATGTTTTAAAACTGAAGCAAATGAAAAGTTACTGATCAATCTTTTACATTAGTCAATGGAAGTGGAAAAACAGTCAAAATTACAACATTCACTTATTAACTAGAGTGTGTGTACTATTGGGGTTGTACCATGAGTGGGGGATAGAGGGAGCACGCGCCCCGGTATCACTCCTGGGGGCAACAGAACAAGCTAAAGAGTAAAATTATGAATATAATTCCCCAAAAAAGAATTCACTCAACACTAACTAACTTGTACCCGAATATTTTGTCATCCATATTTACACATTTAATTAGCCTTTGGCCTTTAATTTCTTGTTGGGCCCTGGCCCCAACAATTTATAAAATGCATGTCTTTTCATAATTGATTAACAAGGCTTTTTGAAGATCGATGGAAAATAAATTTTGCCAACAATTTGGCTTTTTAAGTATTTTCCCCAATGTTGTCCACAAAATTGAACAGATAATGTGAAATAAAAATAGATCTATTATTCTTAAAAAAAAAAAATGAAGGAATTTTTTTTGAAGGGAACTGCGAGGAACCCTTCCTATAGTTTTGAGAATATGCTAGTAGAGATGATAATCAGCTGAAGACTTTTGTTTCAAATATGTATCTTGTTAGCATGCGCTCTCCATTTAGTTTGCGCTATGAATTTGGCAACTTAGGCCTTTTTAAAAAATTATGTTTTTTTTGTTTTCAGTCTATAACATTGCCCATGGCTCTAGGACTACAAATTTTTATTTTACGATTTTAGGTTGAATAGTTTATCCATTAATTCAAGAATATCAAAGGGAGACAGAAGAAATCAATTGCCTAGGAATCGACTTAGAATTATTCACAATGCTCATCAAATAAGGAAAATTCTTGAGTAGCAATTAGGTTAGGATCAATAATGACCTCGTAATATTAAAAGATCAAAATTCAGGGTTTTAAATCAATTTGGTCCTTTGGGGCGCCTCCCCCCCCCTATAACCCCGTTGTCCTCCGCGTGCTGAAATTTTGCATCGTAAAAAATCTCATCAACACTATGATAGGCCTACATAATTGAAGCATCCATTGTTTTCTTTAGTTGTACATTTGCCTTTATGGCACTTTATTGCTCATTTTTCCTTTTTCACTTGGTCATTTTGACTGGTCTTGGGAAATTCGACTCCAACTTGCTCTCCTCCCATCAAGATTTTGACAACATTACGCTCCTGTTTAAAATATAACTGGCACAAAAATGGCACAAAGCTTCAACTTACAAAGCTGAAGCGAGCATCGTTTACGTTTTTTAAAAGAAATTAGCAATTACGTTTCATAAAAGAAATTAAGTAAGGCCACGTAACTTTTAAATAGGTGTAGTGAAACAAACGGAATTATACATTTTTATAATCAGCATTAAAAGGCAATTCTTTTGATATATATATATATATTGAAAAAAAAATATATTTTGGGGGGATAATTAAAAAAAAAAATGTTTTTGAAGAATTTTAAAATAATTATAATGAGGAAAACAGCAAGAGTTTACATTAAGTCGACTACATGTACAAGCTAGCTGTAATCTTGTTATAAATAGTAGAATATATAATAAATTAAACACTTACCAATAAGGACAGCATATATAAACAAGAAGCCGTAGATAAAATGTGTCACAATTTAAAAAGTAAAGTTTTCTCGAGTATAAATAATTTCACATATTAAATAAATTCACGACACACCATTAACAATAACTAGGTCGAGGACATTGCAGGTGAAAGACACCAATGACAAGACCATTGGCATTTAAAAACGAAACTGCTAAACGTCTTGTCATTGGGGGGGATTCACCGAGCTAACCAAATTGATATTAGAAACATAGGTCAAACTGGAGAAGGTCTGGGCAGAATGTTCCTGTGAAATCCTACATGCTAAAATAAATAGTTTGTAGGGAATTTTACACGGGCACTAAACCCATAAACCTTTAGCACAGGGTAATAGTCGAAATATCACGAAATGCACAAATTGCACTCAATGACTATATAAAACTAAGGCAAAAATTAAACTAAGGATAAACACCAGACGCGAATAAAATAAGAGATTATAGGGAAACCGCAGGGGCACTGGTAACCCATATTTCTAAACAGAATTTAGGACGAAATAGGCATTATTTTGGTGAAATACCATAGAAAATGTGTTTGCGATGAAAACCACACAATTTTGCAGAAATCAGGATATCTTTAAAAAAAAAGAGAAGGGTTCAAGCTAAAACTATAGCCAGACAAAATTTAAGGAGAATAAACTGAATGTAGTCAGTTAAACTCTGTTATACGCACATATTGAATTGACCAAACAAAACTAGTATGAAAATTGTACTAAATAGGTACAAAATAAGTAGCATTAATACTACGCAGACACCGTTATAGTGGTTAACTCGGGTCGAGATTAATAGAAATATTGGAGAAAATCTCCAAGTAGATAGGAGAAAATTTTGCTCTTTTATGTGGGTGTCATTTTCGAAAAAAATTACTTGCATGACCGTGAAAATTAAAAGCAGGGCAAAAAGAATCCATAAGAAACAATGTTGAAGTCGAAACAAAAGACAAAACCACAAAAAGTTGAGAAGTCAAAGTGACAATAATCATTGTCACTTATATGTTTAAAAATAAATTACAGTTACCCACGAAGGCACTGTATTTTTATGCAGAAGGACCACTTTGTTTGATAAAATAAGAGCCAAAGATAAAAATATGGCCAAAAATCAAAAAAGTGTGGCAATACTATACGATATAATTAATCATTGTGTGTGCAGGTTTATAATAGTCCTTTTAGCTGCAGCTGATGACAACAGAACTTCGAAACGTTATAGGAGCTACCAGAAGGCAGTCCTGGTAAGCAAACCTTCAGGGTGCAGGCACGACTCTATCGGTAGTGCCATAACAGATAAAAAGACGAATAGCTAAAGTTTTAGCTTGTCAGATCTAAGCTGTTAAATGGAGCCTTATCCCAAAGTGACATTAAAGGTGATATTAATAACACAACGGATTCGAAACAGAACCAAAGTTGTAAAACAAATGTAAGAAAATGTATATAGTCAGATAGCCTCAAGGCTTTATATTACTGAAATATGTGAAAATGCTTTGTGCTGTAAAAATACGTGAAAATTTAAAAACCAAAAATGTTATGTGTAATTTATCCAAGGCATTTCTATACCCGAAAAATAAACGGTATATCAACCACATCGCGCAGATAAATTAAATTATTAATGGGAATTAAATTTAAGCTCCAATAATTCATAAACGTTTCTAATATAACTTGAAATCTAATTTAAGCAGAACCACTAATATAATGCTTAAGCCGCTTGGGGTCAAGCTAAAACAGAATATGCATATGAAAAGGGTAAAAAGAGTATTTTTCAGTTCTAGAGACAGAGAAAAGGAGAAACAAGGATGTATTTCAAATTGAAATACTACGAAAAAAAGAAAAAGAAAAAAGAAGAACATGGCCTATATTGGAGCAGAAACATGATCCTAAGGAAACTCATTGAGGATATATGCACATAATGACCCAAAGATGGCAGCATAATAGCTGTAAACAAAATTAAGTTGTTTTAAGAGTAAAATATTGAGAATTGGGACAATTCTTCTTTAAATGAGAAGTGTTATGGTAAAGCTTTCTAATTTAGTTAATTATGAATTTAGTAAAAATATATTAAGACGAAAATACAAAGTTTAGAAATACAACTTTTTATTAAGATAAGGAATATATCCTGCCAAGTTTCTGCTTAACGGGAAATTGAGAAATCACCACTTCCTAGTTATTGCGTCTGTCGGGTAAAGGAAGGTGTGGTTGATAAAAAATGTATAAAAGATACATTTTATGGGAAGGGGTAGACTGATACTAACTTTATGCCGAACTGACCTCTGGTCTGTTGTTTTAGAAATACCTTGGAATTTTGTCGAATCATTGTATGTGTCTAAGTATCCT
This sequence comes from Artemia sp. Qi Xiang Cuo, assembly GCF_049724085.1. NCBI lineage: Eukaryota > Metazoa > Arthropoda > Branchiopoda > Anostraca > Artemiidae > Artemia > Artemia sp. Qi Xiang Cuo. Next base: position 20,773,032 of record NC_142794.1, on the reverse strand, counting down.
ATTATATATTATTGTAGTGTTCCGAGCCTTCTGGTCTACTTGGGACAGCCAGTCCCAGTAGAAAACATATATCTGGTATTATTATATTTTAGTTGAATAAAAGTATTGTGTTATAGCCAACCTCTCTACAATCTACCTTTAGCCCCTCGAACATAACCAGCTGGTACGCCTCATTAGTTCGGTCATAGCCTAAGGCACGCTACCAAAGTTAAATTACCTTAGGGCCATAGTTTATTCCCCTATAAAGGGAGAATAAAGGCATCTACAACAACATCATTTAAATACCATAAGAACCACGTTACCACAATGAAAATTCACGTTGGTTATTTGAATCATAACCCTGCCATTGAATTGAATTTATCAAGTATTTTGGGCAATAGGTTGCATCAAGACTGGGCTGGGTAATTGTAGACAGAGAAAAGCCAAGACAGATAGTCCAAGTAATTGAGAGGCAAATGTTTAAATGGCTGGGGCACGGGTAAATGGCAGGAGTATGAATGACTCTCTTATTGGACACATACTTGTCAGGTTAGTTTTTAGAAAGACATGCCTGCCTAGAGCCTTGAGCCTATATGACCCTGTTGAGGGTATAACATGTTCGGCACGCTAGGTAGGCGTGACATATCTCAAAGTTTGAGATATGTCTCAAAGTTAGAGACTTTTCATGAAGTTGGCCGTATGTAAAAAAATTTACTGAAGCGTTAGCTAAAGTGTAGGTACATTCTTGGAACACCTTTATAAGCACTAATCTGCAATCCTATGATGTTCTGGGGTGTCTGAGAGGCCCCCTGCCTAGAGCCTTAGGCATGCTGATCAAGAATTCAAAAAAGAGGCAAACAAGGCAGACCCGCCTATGGTCTTAAGAAGGTTGACCAAGAATTTATAATTGACATAGGACTATAAATTTGCTTTAAATAACAGGCAAACAATCGTTTAAAGCCATTTTTATCTTTCAAATAGTACCTATTCGTTGCCTAAGCTTAGCCCAACATTCTTAAAAAAAATTTGAATTTTTCACACATTTTTTAAATTTTTGGGTCACTTGCCCGAGACTCTGGGCAAGTGAGGTGGGCACCTTCAAAAATTTGTCCCAACTTCCACTCTCGCCTTAGAACTTATTCACGGATACCTAAAACCGTCAACGGTTAGACTGTTGCCCTAGCGGTAACCATGCCTTGCTCTACACACATACCAACAATATATTTTTATTTTTGTTTTCCCTTATCACATGGGGTCCCAATCTAGCTCATGTCCATCGCTTAGCATTCAGGCCTTGACAAATAAAGCCCAGATAGTGGGTCGACTGGCTGCCAGTGGAGATAGGCTGGTCGACTAAGACCCCAATTCTGAGCTAGGTGATTTCTACCAGGCTCAAATGGATTATTAAATAATCAAAATGGAACACATAATCAAATGGGGAAGTAAAATTCTCTTTAACTTATATTATGCTGATAATTTAAGCATTCTAGATGATGAAGTTAGTAAAATAAATGAATTTTTAGAGGTTTTGCGAGTTCAGGATACAAAAATAGGTTTTAAAATTAATTTTAAGAAGCCCAAGTCACTAAGGCTAATAATATGTGAAGATGAAATAGTTCTGTTGGGTAACGAGCAGACTGATCAAGTGGACAGCTTCCCTTACCTAGGTAGTGTTATTAGTAAAGACAGCAAGTTAGACTAAGTGTTAGAGTGAATAAATTTTTTTTATCAACATCCTTTGCCAGATACATCAGATAAAATTGACAAAATATAAGTATCAGAGTGAATAATTTTTTTTCTTATCAGCACCCTTTGTCAGATACATCGAATAAAATTGACAAAATATAAATATCAGAGTGAATAAATACTTTATCAACATCCTTTATCCGATATGTCAGATAAAATTGACAAAATCTAAGTATCAGAGTGATTAAAATCTAAGTATCAGAGTGATTAAATTCCATATCAACACCCCTTTCTCGGATACATGGGATAAAATTGACAAAAGCTAAGTGCAGAGTGAATAATTTTTTTCTTATGAGAATCTTTTGTCAGATACAACGAATATAATTGACAAAATCTAAATATCAGAGTGAATAAATGCTTTATGAGCACCCGTTGTTGGAAATGGTGGACAAAACTGAAATAATCTAAGTGTCAGATGGAATAATTTTTTTTTATCAACATCTTTTATCAGATACAACGAACAAAATTTATAAAATCTAAATATCAGAGAGATTAAATACTTTATAAGCATCCGTTATCGGATATCTCGGATAAAATCTAAGTATCAGAGTGATTAAACTCTATATCAACATCCCTTTCTCGGATACATGGGATAAAATTGACAAAATCTAAGTATCAGAGTGAATAATTTTTTTTTATCAATATCTTTTATAAGTTACAGCGAATATAATTGACAAAATCAAAATCTAAGTACTATGAAAAAACTGTAAGTAAGTAAGTAACAAACTCTTTGTTGATTTCACCTCTTGGATACACAATACAGAAATTTAATTCATGAAATTATGAAAAAAATTGAAAAAATTCTTCATTAGCATTCTTTATCGATTGAATTCGCTTCCATGTACATCCTTTGTCAGATACATCGAATAGAAGTGACAAAATATAAATATCAGAGTGAATAAATACTTTATCAACATACTTTATCGGATATGTTTGATAAAATTAACAAAATCTAAGTATCAGAGTGATTAAAATCTAAGTATCAGATGATTAAATTCAATATCAACATCCCTTTCTCGGATACATGGTATAAAATTGACAAAATCTAAGTATCAGATTGAATAAATGCTTTATGAACATCATTTGTCGGGTATATCGGATAAAATTGACAAAATCTGAGTATCAGATTGATTAAATTCTATATGAACATCCATTTCTCGAATACATGGGATAAAATTGACAAAAGCTAAGTGTCAGAGTGAATGATTTTTTTATCAACATCTTTTGTCAGATAAAATGAATATAATTGACAAAATCTAAATAGCAGAGTGAATAAATGCTTTATCAGCATCCTTTGTTGGATTTATTGGATAAAATTGATAAAATATAAGTGTCAGAGTGAATAAATTTTGTTTATCGACATCTTCTGTCAGATACATCAAATATAATTGACAAAATCTAAGTATCAGAGTGAATAAATGCTTTATCAGCATCCTTTGTTGGAAATCTTGGATAAAATCTAAGTATCAGAGTAATTAAATTATATATCAACACCCCTTTCACGGATACATTGGATAAAATTCATAAAATCTAAGTATTAGAGTGAATAATTTTTTTTATCAATATCTTTTATCACGTACAACTAATATAATTGACGAAATCTAAATATCAGAGTGAATAAAAGCTTTATCAGCATCCTTTGTCGGATATAATGGATAAAATTGACAAAATATAAGTGACAGAGTGAATAAACGCTTTAACAGCATCCTTTGTCAGATTTGTCGGATGAAATTGCAAAAATCTAGGTGTTATAGTGAATATATTTTTTTATATCAACATCTTCTGCCAGATACATCGGATAAAATTAACAAAATCTAAGTATCAGATTAAATAAATGGTTTATGAACATCTTTTGTTGAATATGTCGGATAAAATTGACCAAATCTAAGTACCAGAGTGAATAAATTCATTATCAACATCCTTTGTCGGGTATGTTGGATAAAATTGACATAATCTAAGTATCAGATTGAATAAATGCCTTATCAACATCTCTTTCTCAGATACATGGGATAAAATTGACAAAATCTAAATACCAGAGTGAATAAATTCATTATCAACATCCTTTGTCGTGTATGTCAGATAAAACTGACAATTTATAAGAGCCAAGTGATTAAATCACGTGTCAACATCCCTTTCTCGGATACATGGGATAAAATCGACAAAATTTAAGTATCAGAGTGAATAAATGCTATATCATTATCGTTCAAATGCATTATCAACATCATTTGTCGGGTATATCGGAAAAAATTACAAAATCTAAGTATCATAGTGATTAAATTCCAAATCAATATCCCTTTCTCTGATACACGTTATACAATTAATGAAGAATAAATGCTGGAGTAAATAATTGTCTTTCACCAGCACCGTTTATCAGATAAATCGAACGAAATTGACAAAGTATAGGTATCAGATTAAATAAATGATTTAGAATTACTATTTGTCGGATATGTCGGATAAAATTGACAAAAGCTAAGTATCAGAGTGAATAAATTCATTAGCAACATCCTTTTTCGGAGATTTCAGATAAAATTGACAAAATCTAAGTATCAGAGTTATTAAATTCGTTTTCAAAGTTTTTATCGGATACATCAGATAACAGTCATAAAATCCAAGTTCTATTCATTTTGACTTCATGCGTCATTAGAGATATGCAAAAGGTTAGGTTAATTCAGGGTCACTTAGTGGGGCACCGCTCTAAGTGACCCTGAATTAACCTAACTTTTTGCATATCTCTCTTACTATGACTGTGTGTCTGAGTGGGTGTGCTACCATCTATAACCGGTCTTACGTAAATTCAACGTAACGACGCATGAAGTAAAAATGAATAAAACTTGGATTTTATGACTGTTATCTGATGTATCCGATAAAAACTTTGAAAAAGAATTTATTCACTCTGTAATTAGAATTTGTCAATTTTATCCGACGTATCTGACATATGATGTTGATAATGCATTTAAAGGATGTTGATAAGGCATTCATTCACTCTGGTACTTAGATTTTGTCAATTTTATCCCATATATCCGAGAAAGGGATGTTGATATAGAATTTAATAACTCTGATACTTAGATTTTGTCAATTTTATCCGACATATCCGACAAATGATGTTGTTAAAGCATTTATTCATTCTGATACTTGGATTTTGTCAATTTTATCCGATGTATCTGACTGAGGATGTTTATAAAAAATAATTATTCACTCTAACACTTATATTTTGTCAGTTTTATCCAATGTATTCGAGAAAGCGATGTTTATATAGAATTTAATCAATCTGATACTTAGATTTTGTCAATTTTATCCGATATACCCTACAAATGATAGTGATAATGCCTTTAAATGATGTTGATATAGCATTTATTCACTCTGATACTTAGATTTTGTCAATTGTATCCCATGTATCCGAGAAAGGGATGGTGATATGGAATTTAATCACTCTAATGCTTAAATTTTGTCAATTTTATCTGACATATCCGACAAAGGATGTTGATAATGAATTTATTCACTCTGGTATTTAGATTTTGTTAATTTTATGCCATGTATTCGAGAAAGGGATGTTGATAAAGCATTTACTCAATCTGATACTTAGATTTTGTCTCCTTTATCCGACATATCCGACAAAAAATGTTGATAATGAACTTATTCACTCAAATTTTGTCAAGTTTATCCGACATATTCGAAAAATGATGTTGATAAAGAATTTATTCAATCTGATACTTAAATTTTGTCAATTTTATTCGATGTATCTGACAGAGGATGTTGATAAAAAAAATTATTCCCTCTAACACTTATATTTGTCAATTGTATCCGACATATCCGACAAAGGATGCTGATAAAGCATTTATTCACTCTGACACTTAGATTTTGTCATTTTTATCCAACATATCTGACAAAGGATGTTGATACAGAATTTATTCACTCTGATAGTTACATTTTGCCAATTTTATCCCATTTATCCGAGAAAGGGATGTTGATATAGAATTTAATCACTCTGATATTTAGATCTAATCCCAGATATCCGACAAAGGATACTGATAAAGCATTTATTCCCTCTGATACTTAGATTTTGTTAATTTTATCCCATGTATCCGAGAAAGGGATGTTGATATAGAATTTAATCACTCTGATACTTAGATTTAATCTGAGATATCAGACAAAGGATGCTGATAAAGCATTTATTCCCTCTGATACTTAGATTTTGTTTAATTGTATTTGATGTATCTGACAAAAGATGTTGATAAAAAAGATTTATTCACTCTGACACTTAGATTCTGTCAATTTTATTCAACATATCCGACAAAGGATGCTGATAAAGTATTTATTCACTCTGATATTTAGATCTTGTCATTTATATTCATTTATCTGACAAAAGATGTTGATAAAAAAAATATTCACTCTGACACTTAGCTTTTGTCAATTTTATCCCATGTATTCCAGAAATGGATGTTGATATAGAATTTAATCAATCTGATACTTATATTTTGTCAATTTTATCACATGTATCCGAGAAAGGTATGTTGATACGGAATTTAATCACTCTGATACTTAGATTTTGTCAATTGTATCTGACATATCCGATAAAGGATGTTGATAAAGTATTTATTCACTTTGATATTTGGATTTTGTCAATTTTATTCGATGCATCTTACAAAGGATGTTGATGGAAGCGAATTCAATCGATAAAGAATGTTGATAAAGAATTTGTTCAATTTTTTTTTATAATTTTCTGAATTAAATTTCTGTACTGTGTATCCAAGAGTTGAATTCAAGAAAGAGTTTGTTACTTACTTACTTACAATTTTTCTTAATACTTAGATTTTAATTTTGTCAATTACATTCGTTGTAACTGATAAAAGATGTTGATAAAAACAGAAAAATTATTCACTCTGATACTTAGGTTTTGTCAATTTTATCCCATGTATCCGAGAAAGGGATGTTAACATAGAATTTAATCACTTTGATACTTAGATTTTATCCAAGATATCTGACAAAGGATACTGATAAATTATTTATTCGCTCTGATACTTAGATTTTGTCAATTATATTTAATGGATCTGACAAAAGATGTTTATAAAAAAATTTCATTCATTCTGGCACTTAGATCTTGTCAATTTTATCCAACATATCCGACAAAGGATGCTTATAAAGCATTTATTCACTCTGATTTTTACATTTTGTCAATTATATTCGTTGTATCTGACAAAAGATATTGATAAAAAAAATTTATTCACTCTGTCACTTAGATTTTCTCAATTTTGTCCCATGTATTCGAGAAAGGGATGTTGATTTGGAATTTAAACAATCTGATGTTTACAGTTTGTTAATTTTGTCCGATATACCCGACAAATAATGTTGATAATGCATTTAAAGGATGTTGATAAAGCATTTATTCACTCTGATACTTAGATTTTGTCAGTTTAATCCCATGTGTCCGAGAAAGGGGTGTTGATATGGAATTTAATCACTCTGATACTTAGATTTTGTCAATTTTATCCGATATATCCGATAAAGTTTGTTGATAAAGTATTTACTCACTCTGATATTTAGATTTTATGAATTTTATTCGATGTATCTGACAAAGGATGTTGATAAGAAAAAAATTTATTCACTCTGACACTTAAATTTTGTCAATTTTATCCTATGTATCCGAGAAAAGGATGTTGATATAGAATTTATTCACTGACACTTAGATTTTGTAAATTTTATCTGACGTATTCGATAAAGGATGTTGTTAAAGCATTTATTTACTCTAATATCTAGATTTTGTCAATTTTATTCGATGTATCTGACAAAGGATGTTGATAAAAAAAACTTATTCACTCTGACTCTTAGATTTTATCAATTTTATCCGATGTATCTGGCAAAAGATTTTGATAACAAAAAAATTTATTCACTCTAACACTTATAAATCGTCAATTTTATCCTATGTATCCGAGAAAAGGATGTTGATATAGAATTTAATCACTCTGATACTTATATTTTGTCAATTTTATCCGACAAAGGATGTTGATAAAAAAATTTATTCACTCTGACACTTAGATTCTGTCAATTTTATCCGATGTATCTGACAAAAGCGATTGATAAAAAAAATTTATTCAGTCTGATGCTTCGATTTTGTCAATTTTATCCTATGTATCCAAGAAATAGATGTTGATATAGAATTTAATCAATCTGATGCTTGTATTTTGTGAAATTCCAGTATTGTCTATCCATGAATCAAATTCAATCGATGAAGAATTTTAATAGAGAATTTGTTATATTTTTTTCATAATTTCCTGAATTAAATTTCTGTATCGTGTATACAAGAATTGAATTGAGGAAAGAGTTTGTTACTTACTTACTTACATTTTTTCATAATGAAATATCCAACAACGGATGATGATAAAGTATTTATTCATTCTAATAAATAGATTTTGTCAATGTTATCCGACGTATCTGACAAATGATATCTATAATGAATTTTAATAAAGAATTTGTTCAATTCGATACTTGAATTACGTCAGTCTTATAAAACGTATTTGTCAAAAGTTATTAATAAAAAATTTATTCACTCTGATACTTAGATTTTCTAAATTTTATCAAGCATATCTGACGAAGCATGTTGATAAAGAATTTATTCACTCTGATGCTTAGATTTTGTGAATGTTATCTGATGTATCAGACAACGAAGTTGATATAGAATTTATTCACTATGATACTTACATATGGTCAGTGTTATCAAACGTATCTGTCAAAAAGACATTAACAAAGAATTAATTTACTCTGATACTTATATTTTCTCAATTTTATCCGACGTAATTGACAAAGGATGATGATAAGGAATTTATTCATTCTAATACACTGATTTTATGAATGTTATCTGATGCATCAGACAAAGGGAATCTGATAAAGAATTTATCCACTCTAATACATAGATTTTGACAATGTTATCCAACCTATCCGAGAAAGGATGTTGATAAAGAATTTATTCAATCTGATACTTAGATTTAGTCAATTTTATCCGATGTTTCTGACAAAGATGTTGAAAGAAAAACTTATTCACTCTGATACTTAGATTTTGTCAATGTTGTCCCATGTGTATGACAATAGGTGTATGCAAATTCCTTTTCTTACATCTCCGATGTTTTAATAGACATTCTAAACGTTTGATATTCTAGCATACTCTAAAATTAATGAACGGATAACAATGTAATGCATAATATATTTTTAATGAAACAATGCCATGTAGAATATTAATACAAAAATACATTATTCTATATTATTAATATCAATGATCAACTTTAAACATTTTGAATCTGTTCCATAAAGTAGTTCTCCATGTTCTCTCTTGATATTTTAGCTATTGTCTTCTCTTAACTCGTAATCGGTAAAATAATCATTATTCCATTTGACTCATACACAATATTTACTGGTGTGTCACCGACAGGTTCAATATGCGTTTCATCTTTGGTATTATTTGAGTCATTGACTGTTTGATTAATGGTAGTAACGGTTGCTTGCACTTTGTTTTTCATCGATTCATATTGTTATTACTTAGTGATAGTGTCTACCAATGCCATTTTTATTTTTACTGCAAATTCCCTGTCTATTACAACATCATTTTTACAAAGGTGACAGTTCCGGTACGTAGACAAGATATGGCTTATTGTTTAGAAGAAGAATATGCCTTTCTTTTTTTCTTTCCTTTCATTTGAATGTTAGTACCTAAAAGATGACGATAGGTTCTATCAACAAGTAGCATGTTACCAGAAGCCCTAGCAAGAAGATAACCCTCTTCACCCACTATTATTTTTATGTTAGCGTTCTCTTTGAGTGCAATCATCTCCGGGGATCTCAGTCTCGCATATCCACCATTTGTACAATAGCATTTTTTTGGTACTCCAAAGAAATTGAATTCCTTACTGTCATGACAATGCACGCATACGTTTCCGATAGTGCTGCCACTTGTACTTATTTCATAGTTTAAATACTTATTCTTGTCAGCATTCAATGCTACAATAACGCTATCATGTGAACACGTTTTCTTAAAATGCTTCATCTTCACTTTTTTAGAGATATTAGTTTTGTGTTTATCGTCACTGCGTAAGAAATACTGATTGAATACATGCAGTAAACTAGGTAGTGTCGATAACCGACCATAGAGTATCAGTGGGAAAGCCGTATCTGTCTCTGAGCCAGCGTAGAGTACAATTGTTAGAGCCGTAAGCATATTTCATGGCATTTTAAGATACGTAAAAAAAGTTGAATAATTTTCGAAGTCCAAAAAAAATTTAGTTAAAAAAAAGTGCTTTTTTGTGCTTACCTTTGTGGGTTGAGGTCCCTGGTGGTTAGGGTCATTGGTGCTGATGATACTTGACGGTTCGTACTCATATACACCTCATTACTTGATTTGTAAGAATTTCTAAGGGTTGTTCTAAATTTCTTTATTAAAATTCTTTTCTTGTCATCTACATCTCTCTTAGTATCAACTTTTTAGTATACTATAACGTTAGACTCTATTTTAAATTGACAGCACTGTTCAAATGCCACTTGTGTATTATACAGAACACATCGAAGAAGTAAAGCTAGGTCAAGTCACAAGACCATTTTATCATTGTTAACCATTTTCATAGATTGATGGTATTCAAATTTATAATAAATAAGCTATGAGTTAACAAGCCCGAGGAGTTACCTTAACTGATAATCAGTTTAGCCCTTTTTTTACCACCTTCATACAATCCGATCACTAATTAGGATCATTCACATCCCTATTATTCAATCAAAAATTAATTTCGTTCATAGAGTCCAATTCGTAAATGCTATACCCTTTTTTGCAAATAGAGTTAGCTTTTACGCAAAATGATTTAACACCATATGCCAATCAATTCTAGACATGATGAATTCTTCACCAAACCCAATGAGATGCCTTTAAGCTAGAGGCTATTAAACTCTTTGGCAGGTTCTACTCACTCTCTTTGAAAAGGTATAGAGCTGTAGGCAAATAGCATAGGAAGGAACATAATGTCCCCAAATAGCATGGGAAGGAACATAGAGTCAGCAAATCCATATGATATTGTGAGGGGATAGTCACTCTCTTTGAAAAGGTGTAGAGCGGTCAGCAAAGAGCATGGTGTTCCCTATAGCGGTATGCAAATAGCATGGTGTTCCCTATAGCAGTATGCAAATCCATACTTAGCATACTACTTATGTTCCAAATCCCTTAACTGGAGATTTACAAGGTACCCTTCCCTTATACTCCTCCTCCCAGGTCCCTTAGTAAGTCTCATTAGTCTGTTGGGAGAATTTACTATAAACCCTTTAACACGATCAGAATCAAAAGTAAAAAATCATGTTTAGGAAAAATCTGCCTTGTGGAAACAAATTGCCATCTAACACTGATTGAGGAATGGTGACTGTTTTTTTGGTTCGTCTTAAAAGTAAAAGTTTATTGCGAGAAGAAATTTATGATTATTTCGAAAAAAGCATGAAACCCCTCAAAAATGGCGTCAGATCAAAATGAAAAGTGTACCATTGGAATCATCATGATCGAAACCCATTTACAGAGCAATTACAGCCCCCATCCTTGAACAACAAAGAAAATGAATTTTTCCTTGTTGCAGCACTGATGTGTCTCCCGTTTTTTTTTTTCTAGAAGGGCTAGGGGGTGACCAGCACATCACAAATAGACGTATAATTACTCATTCGAACGGAAATTACATTTTCTAGTGTCCTTTTCAAGTGACCTAAAATATTGGAGGGCAACTAGCCCCCCCCCCCTGAAGATACCCCCCTACCAAAAGTCATCCAATCATAATTTTGAGATAGTAATTTTGTTCAACATAGTTCAAAGGTCAAATATCTTTGGTTTTGGTGATGATAAGACCCTCCATACTCCATGGAGAAAGGGCTGCACACTGTATCGGCATCGGGCGTATTTATATCACGCGTATCGGCGTGAGCGTATTGTTATTGGGCCTATTGGCATCGCATGTGTCTAGACAGATGTTTAATAGCTCATATAACAGATATTGCTCATGTCAACGTGAGTGGAGCAATTTCGTCAGAATCCTGAGGTGGGGGGGTGGGCAAAGGTCGATCCAATTTTTCCAAATCAAGTGAAAATGATAGTGAAAATAGAAAAATGTGCCATATATTACCATAGAGGCAAAGATATACTAAAGAAAACTGACCTGTTTCTCTGGATGCTTGAATTATGAAGGCTTATCTTAGTTTTATTTTTTTTTTTTAAGGAAAAAAATTTAGCCGGGGGAAAATGAGGTCTGGGGGAGGGCAAACTTAGGTCTGAAGGGGGCAGTCGCCTCTTCCTGCCCCATATCATATTACGCCCTTTCTACGCCCTTCCTTTAAAATTCCACAATCAGCAATTAACTTAAAAACACACAGAAAATTGGTAGCATTAGTCTATGCCCTCTTGAAAGAAAAATTACTGGTACTTATGTATTATACAAACACACTCAAGAAGGGCTGTTAGGCTAATCATAATGAAAAATGTCATAACATGATTAAAATATAATACTTTCGTTTATATAATAATATAATTCGGGGTAAATATTTTCACATTAAGGGGGGAGGTAAAATAAATTTCAGAAAGGGGTTAAAAAACTAATTCAACCTAACCTTACCCCCACCCCTCTAATGTTCAAATATATATCCTAAAGTATACAAGTCCAATTCAGTCCGTCGCTCGTCATTTAACATTTTTGATATGAAATCTGTTTGCTCAGATCGTAAATTCAGCAAAATTCTCGACTGTTTGGTATCATGGTTGCAACTGTAGATACAACCTAGTAAAGAGCGAACCACAGCCCATAGTGACTAAAAGCTAAAAAACTTTAAAACGGTCTTTTTTCTTCTTTTTTTTCCAGGCCAAGCGGATTACTAGAACATTATACGAGAGATGCTTAAGAGCTCATTTAAAAGCTATTTCTCATATGTACGTGGTTTATATAAATTCCACGATCCGCAAGTGCCATATGGCATAGAAAAGGGCACTTTATACCATTTCTCAAGGGGTGGGGCTAGCTGGCAACCAGAACATCGTAGATAGATTTTTGATTGCTCATATTTACGTTCTTCCTATAAATTCCGCCATTTGCAAGTTTCAAATGGTACTAAAAATGGCACTTTTTGTGCTATGTCTGAAGTCGAAAAGGTAAGGCTAGTGGCTCCCAGAACTTCATAGAGTGATATTTAACGCTTGATTTGAAAAATTTGGCTCATATCTACGGGCTTTTATCAATTCCACAATTCGTAAGTGAGACATATCACAGAAGACAACACTTTTGGTGCTACTTCTTAAGTGGAAAATCTTGAAAATATAAAACGGTATAATTGTAATAATTATGATCCAAAACCCTTAACTCGAGGTTTGCAAGAACACCTCCTGCAGGTTCCTGCTCCAGGCCCCCTCAATAAGCTACATAATTAAAGTCGTACAAACACCAATAAATTAAATTAGATTATTAGAGGCGTGGTTCTCTTAGTACAGCGCTGGACTTTAAATTCAATAATCATGCATTCGATTCCTCCTATGATTTTTTTTTTTCAATCACGGTTTCTCCATTTTTACAATGAATTTTTAGATAATCCACTATTTTTGCAAATGTGATGCACTTATTTTCCCAAGCATATCCCGGGAAGACTCATATTAAAGCTATTACTCACATCTACGTGCTTTTTATCAATTTTACCATCTATAGGTGCCATATAGCACTAAAAACGGCACTTTTGGGTGCCACTTCTTAAGTGAAAGAGTTTGGAAGCATAAGACGGCACAATTGCAACAATTGTGGTCCAAAGCCCTAACTGCAGGTTTATAAGAACCCCTCACATATACTCCCCCTCCAAACCCCCTGTGTAAGTTTCAGAAATCTTCTACTCATCTTAAAATTGAAAGATTATTGCGAAAACAAATTAACTAAAACTAAAAAATTTTAAACTAAAAATCTACCGAAAGTTAACCTAGAATGATCAACAATGTTGAATTAAACCTCAAACTTCACTCTGCGATGAAGCCTGTGTGCTAGTTCTAATGGCGGTAATTGAGGGGACGGTACGTCCCTGCCCTCTTACTTTTTGCTCCTGCCTAGGTTTGGAAAAACACCTTTTTTGGTTACTTTATTGAAAAAGGCACTTTTTGATTTGAAAAAAAAAGGGTGGAAAAACGGAAAGTTGACTTTATGGGAATGTGCTATCAAGTCAATTTTATAAAAAGTGACTAGGCATAAATATAAGCTTCTAAATGCGCCCTTAAACAGCTTCATAAGTTTTCAACTGAAATTAAGGAATGACATTAAACCTTAAAACGAACAGAAATTATTCCGTATAAATAAAAAAAATCATGGCAGGGTTGTTTCTTCATTAAATTTGGATAAAAAACGAGAAAAGATTTATCTAAAAAAACATAGTTTTTCCAAGGAAGTAAAGAGCGAAGTTAAAACTTAAAACTGACAAAAATTATTGCTTTACAGCCTATCTAGTGTATATCAATCAAACTAGTACAAATAAACCAACTAATTATGTTAACCTGTGTTTATAGGATTATAGAAAACTAGCACTTTACTGAAAACACAAAATAATATAGGAGTTTTGGTACAGTAAAAGTAAACCAATTAAGTAAACTTTTTACAGAATAAAATTATTATCAATCCCTTTTAGGATCAATCCCTTTTAAGATAAATAACAATTCATTTTAGGATTGTTGCTTTACTTTTTTTTTCTCGTTTAATTTGGTATCACTTCTGCACGATGGCTCATTTCAATGCCTGGCTGTTGTTTTGGTTTTAAAAAGGACATGTCATGATTACTTTGTAGACAAGTTTGAAGTAAAGCCATCTTGATATCATTAAGATTAGGACTATAGACTTGCTTTAGAATTTGTATCATAGCTTGAAATTCACTGTATTGAAATTCACAAATAACCATATCTTCAGAATTCATATTATGTCTTATTTGATCTTCATTTCAAGTAATACTAAAGCATATTTCTTACATTTAAAGATGGTTTATTAATCACTATTGATATTATAGCTTAAAGCACTATTGAATATTATTCCAAAATGCTACCTGATAAATTAATCCAATAACCTGTATGCTGTTCAATGACTTTGCGGTTATTAAAAAAATATTTAATTTTACGCTTATGTTTTTAAGATAATTTTTGTCAGTCTTCATTCTCATTTTTCACTCCCAAATAAATATTCCTGTTTTTAATACTTGATTTTTGTGTTTTCAGTAAAGCGCTAGTTTTCTATAATCCTAAAAACACAGGTATACATAATTAGCTGGTTTATTTGTGCTAGTTTGATTGATATATATTGGATAGGCTGTGAAGCAATAATTTTTGTCCGTTTCAAGTTTTAATTTCGCTATTTACTTCCTTGGAAAAACTTTGTTTTTTTTAGATTAATACAGCAAAGGAACGATACCACACGGCAAACCAAAGATTGCAAAGAATGGGGCGTGGCTAACCCTCCCTCACAAATCTTCTAACTGGATTTGGCTGAAATGTTTGATAAGTTTGATAAGCATTTGTTCCTTTGGTATGTGGTTTTGATTGATCTTCTGAGTTTGTTCAAGTGTTTCCCCTTTTTGTCAGTAAATGGAGCAAAGCCGTGGTTTCTCAATGAGTTACAATATTTAAACGATTGTTTCTTTGGGTTTACGGGGGAAAGGTACCTAGGTTAGGTTAGGTTACGGATTTAATATATGGCATGCTTATATTTTACAGCACAGCGCTGTAATTGGAGACCAATATAAATCCTCCCAGCATTTTCAAAACCTGTGAGAAAATTATGCAAGATATAGCACATGGATGACTTTGGTAATTGTGCCTATTCTGTGGTAGTCATAAAAGATCACTTAACAACTTATGCTAAAAACCACATAGTCGACAATACAGTATTAATTATGACTTAGAAAGCTGGAACACCCAGATGACGATTTTTATTAAATTTAAAAAAGGTGTTTGACACGGTAGATTTTGAATTTGGTTATCAGGATCATTATGATCCTGATAACCAATATAGTTAAGCCAAGTTTTGTGTTTTATTCAATAGATTTTTAATCAAAACGAAGCTGTGATTCTTTCAGAGTCATGGTAATTGAGAACAAAATTGTGATTGATTTTTTTTTGTGATTGAAGTTCTTTTTTACAATAATAACCAAATTTGTCAAATCCAAGAGCTAAGTTAAATATGGCAATCTTCTGATGTTCTCCTCGCACCCACCCCCAGTGTTAAAAAGTGAGGATGAAGGGTTAAAATGAAAGCTCGAAAGTCAAGACAGACTTTACGGAGCATTTGAAGAAAATCTTCTGTTTACATTTGCACTCTTTAGCCCTGAAAAAAGCATAACATCCAGCAAAAATTATTGATGTAAGTAAAGTTACCTCCCCCTCCCAGGCATTTGAAGTTAAAATTAATAGAGAAGCCAAAATTTCTTCATATTTGAGTTCACGGGTGCGAAATTGAAGTACAGCACCGTTAATACCAAATGTAGGCCACGAGTAAGAATGGGTGCTTTCACCCTCTGTGACCTCGTTAAGGGTGCAAAGGGGAGTAAAATGATGTAATTTTCCAATTCTGATGTCATTTTGGGTCTCACTTAACTTGATTAATAAGAAACGACCTTTCAATTACATATTTTTTCAATTATATATTATTATTTTATAATACCGCCAATTGCATTTTTGTCCTTTCTGACTAAACCTAGAGTAGGAATAGGGTGCTATGTGATAAAAAATTTTGATTCTGAATTCATTTTTAGTCTTCCCTGACTTGAAATGGAGAAAACCTTTCAATTCACCAAATATTACACATTAAGTATCTTATTTTTTATCCCCTTCTGACCTTGTTTAAGGTGGAAATGAAGTACCGTACTAAATGAAATTTTTTTTTAATTTGGATGTCATCTTCGGTCTTCCAAGACTTGAAATAATTATATTTTTCAATTATATACATGATATCATTATGATACCACAAATGGTATCTTCATCTCTTCTGACCTCGTCTGAGGTAGAAAGGGGTTACTAAGTGATGAAATATTCAATTCTGATATCATTTTTGGTCTCTCCTGACTTAAAATATAGGAAAGGACCTTTCAATCCACCAAAAAAATAAGATTCTGATTTTGCACCCTCTTTGACCTCATTAAGAGTGCTAAGGGGGGAAAATAACGCAATTTTTCAATTCTAATATCATTTTGGGTCTCATCGAACTTGATTAATTGTAAACAACCTTTCAATTATATTAATTAAAAAAAAATTCCACCAAAATAAGTTTTTCAAAGAAAAGTAAAGAACTCCATTAAACGAAAATGAGCAGAAATAAAATCAAATAATCTAAAAAACGTGAAAGTACCACAAATCAGCATCGATAAATAAATGAAACCCAAAACGAACAGAAATTATAATAAATAACCGAGTCAAAGTCAAATCAAGCAGAAATTAACATAAGTTGGACCCAAAACCCCTATGGCTTCCCAAGGCCAGAACATAATTTGCCCTTTACTGAAAAAAATATAAATGTTTTTACTTTTATAACTTTAATAAATCAAATAATATTAATATTTTGATTACTAAATATCAGTATATGTATATTAGACTGGCAATGCACATTCATTTGTATTTTTTAGTAAAGTGCAAATTATGTTCTGGCCTTGGGAAGGCATAAGTTACAGGGTATAAGTAACAACCTTCGCCCTGGTGGTTCTGGGGGGTTTATCAGTAGAGTGCTAACTTATACTTTGCCAAGGTTATGTTCCTTCCTGTGCTATTTGCCTAGGTTACGTTCCTTGGCACCTTTCCAAGGCAGATAACCAGACTGGTTATTGCTCTTGATATCAATTGCACATGGAATTACACTTCAGCTTCACGTGGACATTTTTTAATTGTTTGAATGACATTTGCAAAAAAGGGGTAAGGGATTTGCGGATTGGAGTGTAACTCGAGAGTAGTTTGTTATTAAAAAATTTGATATTGCAATCAGAATTGTTTGATTGTCATTTGCAAAAAAGGGGTAAGGGATGTGCGGATTGGAGTGTAACTCGAGAGTAGTTTGTTGTTAAAAAATTGGATGTTGCAATCAGAATTGTTTGATTGACATTTGCAAAAAAGGGTTAATTAGTGATTGGATAATTTTTTAACATGAAATCTCTGAATAAAATATTTTTGGAGGGATGGGATGATGGGAGCGAGGTGTATTAGAGTACTTATAATGGTGTTATTTGGGGAGATTACGTTCCTTAACACCTTTTCAGGGCATGTACTTATGGATTTGGGCGGTTCATGTTCCCTCCAATGCTATCCAATAGGGCTATGTTCCTTCCTGTACCATTATAAGTGATTATGGTCCTTCCTATGCTATTCTAAGGTTTTATGTTCCCTTCACATGCTCTTCTATCGCAATATTTACCCTCCGATGCTATTCTACGGGTTTATGTTCCCTACCATGCTATTATAAGTGGTTATTTTCACTCCCATGCTGTTCAAAGGCATTATATTCCTTGCTACCTTTCAAGAGCATGGTCTTATGGATTCTATGGCATTATGTTCCTTCCTGTGCTATTTGGGGAGATTACGTTCCCTGACACCTTTTCAGGGCATGTACGTATGGATTTGGGTGAGTTATGTTCCCTCCCATGCTATTCTATAGTGCTATGTTCCTTTCTATGCTATTATAAGGGCTTATGTTCCTTCCTATGCTATTATAATGGCTTATGTTCCCTCTCATGCTATTCCAAGGGTTTATGTTCCATCCCATGCTATTCTAAAGGATTATGTTCCCTCCCATGCTATTCTAAGGGATTTTGTTCCCTCCAATGCTAATCTAAGGGTTAATGTTCCCTCTAATGCTATTATAAGGGTTTATGTTCCCTCTCTTGCTATTCCAAGGGGTTATATTCCCTCCCATGATAAACTAAGGGTTTATGTTCCCTCCCATGCTATTCTAAGGGCTTATGTTCCCTCCTATGCTATTCTAAGGGATTATTTTCCCTCCCATGCTATTCTAAGGAAAGATGTTCCCTCCCATGCTATTCTAAGGGTTTATGTTCCCTCCTATGCTAGTCTACGAGATTATGGTCCCTCCCATGCTATTCTAAGGGCTTATGTTCCCTCCTATGCTATTCTACGGGTTTATGTTCCCTCCCATGCTATTCTAAGGACTTATGTTCCCTCTCATGCTATTCTATAGCGCTATGTTCCTTCCTATGCTATTCTAAGGGTTTATGTTCCCTCCCCTGCTATTCTATAGCACTATGGTCCTTCCATTATTATTCTATGGGACTTCGACACGTGATTAAACACGTTATGAACCTACTTTTTATTTGCTTATGTCCTGTTGCTACATGTCCAACCGAGCGGAGATTCCCCTCCGGTTCCTATACATTGCAAAAAAAGATGAAAGTATGAACGGGGATTCCCCCACGCAAGTTTGTTTCAACTCCAAGTTTTTCTCAGTGCGTAAACTACAAACTGACAAAAATATCCAGACCTTTTTTTTCTGATAGCCTTGACTTTGAAGACATTTCTTCATCTTAATTGGCTTTAGAAATATCACGCAAAATACACTAGCCAAACCATCGTTTCTTTGTCGAATTTTGAGCAAACAAAAGGATTGTAACACCCGATTTGCTCTTTTGTATGCAACTTCAAGCCAATGAAAATAACGAAATATCTTGGAGTCACATTTTTTTTAAAAGTAAATTCGTTGTTTCTCTATGATTCAATCCCAACGTACCTCTGCTCTGAGTGTTGAAAATGATTTCAAGACGTTATTTTAGTTTTTTTTCTTGCCCCCCAAACTATTTTTTTTTATCATGAACCGTTTAGAGACCAATTTGATCAACTTGGAGAAAGTTCAAATAGAATTGTTACTGATGTTGATATTAGTGCGTAAACTACAAACTGACAAAAATATCCAGAACTTTTTTTTCTTATAGCCTTGACTTTGAAGTTAGTTTATTTTGCATGATATTTCTAAAGCCAATTAAGATGAAGAAATGTCTTTAAAGTCAAGGCTATAAGAAAAAAAAGTTCTGGATATTTGTGTCAGTTTGTAGTTTACGCACTAATATCAATATCAGTAACGATTCTATTTGAACTTTCTCCAAGTTGATCAAATTGGTCTCTAAGCGGTTCATGATAAAAAAAATAGTTTGGGGCAAGAAAAAAAACTAAAATAATGTCGTGAAATCGTTTTCAACACCCAGAGCAGAGGGACGTTTGGATTGAATCATAGAGAAACAACTAATTTACTTAAAAAAAAATGTGACTCAAAGACGTTTCGTTCTTTTCACTGGCTTGAAATTGCATACAAACGAGCCAATCAGGTGTTACAATCCTTTTGTTTGCTCAAAATTCGACAAAGCAACGACGGTTTGGCTAGTTTATTTTGCATTATATTTCTTAAGCCAATTAAGATGAAGAAATGTCTTCAAAGTCAAGGATATAAGAAAAAAAAGTTCTGGACATTTTTGTCAGTATGTAGTTTACGCACTAATATCAATATCAGTAACAATTCTATTTGAACTTTCTCCAAGTTGATCAAATTGGTCTAAACGGTTCACGATGAAAAAAAATAGTTTGGGGCAAGAAAAAAAAACTAAAATAATGTCGTGAAATCATTTTCAACACTCAGAGCAGGGGGACGTTGGGATTGAATCATAGAGAAACAACGAATTTACTTTTTTTTAAAATGTGATTCAAAGACGTTTCGTTCTTTTCACTGGTTTGAAATTGCATACAAACGAGCCAATCAGGTGCTACAATCCTTTTGTTTTCTCAAAATTCGACAAAGCAACGATGGTTTGGCTAGTTTATTTTGCATGATATTTCTAAAGGCAAATAAGATGAAGAAATGTCTTCAAAGTCAAGGCTATAAGAAAAAAAAAGTTCTGGATATTTTTGTCACTTTGTAGTTTACGCACTAATAACAATATCAGTAACGATTATATTTGAACTTCCTCCAAGTTGATCAAATTGGTCTCTAAACGGTTCATGATGAAAAAAAATAGTTTGAGGCAAGAAAAAAAAACTAAAATAATGTCGTGAAATCATTTTCAACACTCAGAGCAGGGGGATGTTGGGATTGAATCATAGAGAAACAACGAATTTACTTTAAAAAAAAATGTGACTCAAAGACGTTTCGTTCTTTTCACTGGTTTCAAATTGCATACAAACAAGCCAATCAGGTGTTACAATCCTTTTGTTTGCTCAAAATTCGATAAAGCAACGACGGTTTGGCTAGTTTATTTTGCATGATATTTCTGGAGCCAATTAAGATGAAGAAATGTCTTCAAAGTCAAAAAATTTGGAGGCAAGAAAAAAACTAAAATAATGTCGTGAAATCATTTTCAACACTCAGAGCAGGGAGACGTTGGAATTGAATCATAGAGAAACATCGAATTTACTTTTTAAAAAAATGTGACTCAAAGACGTTTCGTTCTTTTCACTGGCTTGAAATCGCATACAAACGAGCCAATCAGGTGTTGCAATCCTTTTGTTTGCTCAAAATTCGACAACGCTACGACGGTTTGGCTAGTTTATTTTGCATGATATTTCTAAAGCCAATTAAGATGAAGAAATTTCTTCAAAGTCAAGGCTATGAGAAAAAAAAAGTTCTGGATATTTTTGTCAGTTTGTAGTTTACGCACTAATGTCAATATCATTAACGATTCTATTTGAACTTTCTCCAAGATGATCAAATTGGTCTCTAAACGGTCCATGATAAGAAAAAATAGTTTGGGGGCAAGAAAAAAAACTAAAATAATGTCGTGAAATCATTTTCAATACTCAGAGCAGGGGGACGTTGGGGTTGAATCATAGAGAAACAACGAGTTTATTTAAAAAAAATGTGATTCAAAGATTTTTTTTTATTTTCTCGGGTTTTAAACTGTAAAAACACGTGCCTATCAGATGTTATGATCCTTATGTTATATCAAATTTTGACTACGAAACGATGGTTTGGATTGTTTATTTTGAATGGTGTTTCTAAAGCCAATTAAGATGAAGAAGTGTCTTCAAAGTCAAGGATATAAGAAAAAAAAGTTCTGGATATTTTTGTCAGTATGTAGTTTACGCACTAATATCAATATCAGTAACGATTCTATTTGAACTTTCTCCATGTTGATCAAATTGGTCT
>NC_142794.1:20689270-20750672 GCF_049724085.1 Artemia sp. Qi Xiang Cuo | reverse complement strand
GATTTGAGGGCAACTAGCCCCCCCCCACGCCCATCATTCCCCCAAACACATCCAATCAAAATTTTGAGATGGCCATTTTGTTCAGCGTGGTTGATTTCCAGATAGAAAATATATTTTTGAGGACGACCCTCCCCCACAACCCTCAGGGCAAGGGTTTTAAGGTTTTTATAGAAGGCGTTGTCGTAGAAACTTCAAGAAATGCTCATTCGATTGGAAATTCCAAGAGGAAGTGCCCTTTTTAATAGTCGAAAGTGATTGGAGGGCACCTAGCCCCCACCCCCACGCCCATCCTTTCCCCAAACACATCCAATCAAAATTTTGAGATAGCCATTTTGTTCAGCGTAGTTGATTTCCAGGTAGAAAATATATTTTTGAGGGGGCCACTCCCCCACAGCCCTCATGGCAAGGGTTTTAAGTTATGCCCTGGGGGCATATAAGGTTTTTAAAGAAGGCGTTGTCGTAGAAACTTCAAAAAAAGCTCATTCAATTGGAAATTCAAAGGAATAGTGCCCATTTTAATAGTCGAAAGTGATTGGAGGGCAACTAGCCCACCCCCCACCCATCATTCCCCCAAACACATCCAATAAAAATTTTGAGATAGCCAGTTTGTTCCTCGTAGTTGGTTTCCAGATAGAAAACATATTTTTCAAGAGGGCACGCCCCCACAACCCACAGGGTAAGTATTATAATTTACGGCCTGGGGGCATATAAGGTTTTTTATTGAAATCTTTGTCGTAGAAACTTAAAAAAAGGGCTCATTAGATTTGAAATTCAAACGGCTAGTACCCTTTTTAATAGTCGAAAGTGATTTGAGGGCAACTAACCCCCCTTCTCACGCCCACCTTTACCCCAAACACATCCAATAAAAATTTTTAAATAGCCAGTTTATTCAACGTAGTTGAAAGTTTTGGAAATTAGGTCTTTAAGGATGAAGACCCCTCACCCCACAGCCCTCAGGGCAAGGGTTTTAAGTTATGTAAGTTATGTAATTTAAGTGAGGGCATATAAGAAAAATGTTGGCACAATGTACCATATATTATTTTTTTACTTTAGAGCATGGCACTTCATATAGAAGGGGTCGTCGTAGAGACTTCAAAAGGGGTTCATTCGATTGGAAATCGAGAGTCCTAGGACCCTTTTTAATAGTCAAAGTGATTGGAGGGCAACTAGCCCCCCACGCCCATCATTCCCCCAAACACATACACTCACAATGACGAGATAGCAATTTTGTTCAGCGTAGTTTATTTCAAGATAGAAAATGTGTTTTGAGGAGGACACTCCCCCACAACCCTCAGAGCACGGATGATAAGTTATGCCCTGGGGGGCATACAAGGTTTTTATAGAAGGCGTTGTCATAGAAACTTCAAAACAGGCTCATTCGATTGGAAATTCGAAGGGCTAGTAACCTTTTTAATTGTCGAAAGTTATTGGAGGGCAACTAGCCCCCCCCCATGGCCAACATTCCCCGACACACATCCAATCAAAATTTTGAGATAGCAATTTTGTACAGCGTAGTTGATTTCCAGATAGAAAACATATGTTTGAGGGGGAAACTCCCCCACAACCCTCAGAGCAAGGATTATAAGTTATGCCCTAGGGGCATATAAGTTTTTGATTGAAATCTTTGTCGTAGAAACTTGAAAAAGTGCTCATTTGATTTGAAAGTCAAAGAGATACTACCCTTTTTAATAGTCGAAAGTGATTTGAGGGCACCTAACCCCCCTCTCACGCCCACAATTTCCCCAAACACATCCAATCAAAACTTTTAGATAGCCATTTTATTCAGCGAAGTTGAAAGTTTTGGAAATTAGGTCTTTACGGATGAAAACTCCTCCCCCCCTCCACAGCCCTCAGGGCAAGGGTTGTAAGTTATGCCCTGGGGGATATAAAGTTTTTATTGAAAGCGTTGTCGTAGAAACTTCAAAAGGGCTCATTTAATTGGAAATTGAAAGGGCTAGTGTCTTTTTAATAGTCGAAAGTGATTGGAGGGCAACCCGAGGCCAGAACATAATTTGCACTTTACTGAAAAAAATAAAAATGAATGTGCATTGTCAGTTTAATATACATATATTGATATTTAGTAATCAAAATCTTAATATTATTTGATTTATTACAGTTATAAAAGTAAAAACATTTATATATTTTTCAGTAAAGTGCAAATTATGTTCTGGACTTGGGAAGGCATAGGGGTTTTGAGCCCAAATTATGTTGATTTCTGCTCGTTTTGAATTTGATTCGGTTATTTATTGTAATTTCTGTTCGTTTTGGGTTTCATTTATTTATTGATGCTGATTTGTGGTAGTTTCACGCTTCGTAGATCATTTGATTTTTTTTGCTCATTTTTTGTTTAATGGAGTTCTTTACTTTTCTTTGAAAAACTTATTTTGTGGAAAAACTGGTTTTAATTAATCAACAAAAAAAGGCTAGGATAAATATCAAATGTACCTTGATTGCAAAGACACAATCACCTTCATTGCAATTGATGACATGGGTGCTAGAGTCAGATCCTCTGAGATGAATTTGCATGATTGGACCTGTAAAGGAGAAGTCATCAAACTTTACATTAACACAAGGCACTCTAAAGATTGTGGACAAGGATGAAGATAAATAAAAAAAAAACTTATACAATAATAAATAATAATAAAGGAATATAGAAGAAAATGTTATAATAAGAAATCTTAAATAAATAAGAAAATGGGAGAACAAAAAAACGTTTTTTCCCATGGGTACTACGCATTGTTCCAATAAGAGGCATATTACAGATCACTGCTACATTGGAAAAAAAGACAAAACATCTGGTCATTTTTTTAAATTTCCAATCATAATCTACCTGTAGTCTTACCATGTCATTTTTTTTTTATTAAAATTTCATAATTGTTTCACTGGCCCATGTACCCCCCCCTCCTTTATGAAGTCCCCGGAAAAGACCCTTAATAGTCAGAAAGCCTCTAATTTTGGGCAATCATATTTATTAAGATGTAACTTCCCTAATCACTGACAAAAGGCTCTCAATCTTGGTTATTATGTATATAGAAACAGATAGTTGGGAATGGATGATAGTTAGGACAGGGCTAGTTGGCATTAGCTGACAAAAATCTTGGAAAACTTTTCTTTTTCAATGTTTAAATTTAGACAAAAGTTAGCCCTATAGCCCAGCCTATTTAATAACAATTGTTCTGCTTCACAGCACTTATTTTTCTAACATGAATATGTTTTTACAGAGATTTTGCACTGATTTAACTGTTGAATTGGGATTAGCTATCTGGTTACTGGGCAGACTGAAGCATTCAATAATTAGACAGCTAATCACCACTCCAACAGTTAAACCATTATAAAATCGCAATAATACCAAATAGAATTTGGTTTGTTCCACCATAGAATTTGGCTGGATTGCTTTATTCGAATGCAATTAGCTTGAAATATGTTAGCAATGAACAATGCTGAATGTTCTATGTGCACTGATAGCTGATAATTAAGCTTAATTTTAGATACATATTTACAGCTTGAGTACAGGGCTGCCATAGGTTCAAGTGGTGAAAAATAGGGACTTAGGGACCTCTTTCATAGGCAGCGCGATAGCGCTGCCTAAGTAAAGAACGATGTGGGCACAATGTAGGCTATTTTTTTTTCTTTCTCCATACCCAGGCACTTCGTATCGAAGGAGTTGTCGTAGAAACTTTGAAAAGGGCTCATTCGATTGGAAATTGTAGTGGCTAGTGCCCTTTTTAATAGTCAAAAGTTATTAGAGGGCAACTGGCCCCCCACGCCCAAAATTCCCCCAAACACATCCAATCAAAATTTTGAGATAGCCATTTTGTTCGGGGTAGTTGATTTCCAGATAGAAAAATATGTTTTTGAGGAGGATACTCCCCCACAACCCTCGGGGCAAGGGTTTTAAGTTATGCCCTGAAGGCATATAAGAACGATGTTGGCACAATGTATCATTTACTATTTTTGTCCTTTAGAGCAGGGCACTTCCTATCAAAGAAGTTGTCGTAGAAACTTCGAAAAGGGCTCATCCAACTGGAAACTGGAGTGGCTTGTGCCCTTTTTAATAGTCAAAAGTAATTCTAAGGCAACTAACACCCCTTCCACACCCACCATTTCCCGAAACACATCCAATCAAAATTTTGAGATAGCCATTTTGTTCAGCGTAGTTGATTTCCATATAGAAATTAAGTTTTTCAGGGCAAGGTTCAAGCTTTCAGGGCACGGGTTGAAAGTTATGCCCTGGGGGTATATAAGGTTTTTATAGAAGGCGTTGTCGTAGAAACTTCAAAAAAGGATCATTCGATTTGAAATTCAAAGGACTAGTACCCTTTTTAATAGTCGAAAGTGATTAGAGGGCAACTAGCCCCCCCCTCACACCAATCATTCCCCAAAACACATCCAATCAAAATTTTGAAATAGCCATTTTGTTCAGCGTAGTTGATTTCCAGATAGAAAATGTTTTTGAGGAGCACAATCCCCCACAACCCTCGGGGCAAGGGTTTTAAGTTATGCCCTGAGGGCACATAAGAACGATGTTGGCACGGCACAGTGTCTCATTTATTATTATTTTTTTTCCTTTAGACCAGGGCACTTCGAATCGAAGAAGTTGTCGTAGAAACTTCGAAAAGGGCCCATTCAAATGGGAATTAGAGTGGCTCGTTGCCTTTAAAATTGTCAAAAGCGATTTTAAGGCAACTAAAAGCCATTCCACACCCACAATTTCCCCAAACACATCCAATCAATATTTTGACAGAGCCATTTTTTTCAGCGTAGTTGATTTACAGATAGAAATTATGTTTTTGAGGAGGACACTCCCCCACAGCCTTCAGGGCAAGGGTTGCAAGTTATGCCCTGGGGGCATATAAGGTTTTTTATAAAAGGCGTTGTCGTAAAAACTTCAAAAAAGGCTCATTCGATTAGAAATTCAAAGGGCTAGTGCACATTTTAACAGTCGAAAGTGATTGGAAGGAAACTAACACCCCTTACACGCCCACCATTTCCCCACACATACCGAATAAAAATTTTTTAATATCCATTTTGTTCCACGCAGTTTGAAGTTCTGGAAATTATACCTTTGAGCAGGACACTCCCCCCACAGTCTTCAGGGCAAGGGTTCTAAGTTATTCCATGGGGGCATATAAGGTTTTTATTGAAATCTTTGTCGTAGAAACTTGAAAAAGGGCTCATTCGATTGGAAATTCAATGGGCTAGTGCCCTTTATAATAGTCGAAAGTGATTTGAGGACAACTAAACCCCCTCTTACGCTCACCCTTTCCCCATACACATCCAATAAAAATTTGTAGATAGTCTTTTTTTTCAACGTAGTTGAAAGTTTTGGAAATCAGGTCCTTAAGGATGACAACCCATCCCCCACACAACCCTCAGGGCACGGGTTGAAATTTATGATCTGGGAGCATGTAAGGTTTTTATAGAAAGCAATGTTGTAAAAACATCAAAAAGGGCTCTTCAATTGAAAATTGAAAGGGCTAGCGCCCTTTTAATAGTCAAAAGTGATTGAAGGGCAACTAACCCCCCTCTCACATCCACCATTTCCCCAAACACATCCAATCAAAATTTTGAGATAGCCATTTTGTTTAACATAGTTGAAAGTTCTGGAAATTAGGTCTTAGAGGATGACAACCATCCTCACAGCCCTTAGGGTAAGGGTTGTAATTCATGCCCTGGGGGCATATAAGGTTTTTAATGATGGAGTTGTCCTTAAAACTTCAATAGGGACTCACTCAATTGGAAATTGATAGGGCTAGTGCCCTTTTTAATAGTTGAAAGTGGTAGGAGGGTAACTAACCGCCGTCTCACGCCCACCATTCCCCCAAACATATCCAATCAAAATTTTCAGATAGGCAGTTTGTATACGATTTCAGGAAATTCTGGACATTAAGTCTTAGAGTATGACAACCCCAGAACTCAGGGCGAGGGTTGTAATTTATCCCCTGGGGGAATATAAGGTTTTTATTGAAAGTTATTTCGTATAATCTTCAAAAGGGCTTATTTGATTGTAAATTGAAAGGGCTAGTGCATTTTTTAATTGTTGAAAGTGATTGGAGAAAGACTAACGTCCCTCTCACACCCACCATTTTCACAGACACATCCAATCAAAACTTTGAGATAGCCATTTTGTTTAACGTAGTTGAAAGTTCTGGAAATTAGGTCTTAGAGGATGACAAACATCTTCACAGCCCTTAGGGTTAGGGTTGTAATTTATGCCCTGGGGGCATATAAGGTGTTCATAGGAAGTGTTGTCGTAGGAACTCAAAAACGGCTCATTCGATTGGAAATTGAAAGGCCTAGTGCCCTTTTTAATAGTCGAAAGTGATTGGAAGGCTTGACATGTATATAGTAAAGATTTATGTGGGTATAATGTATTATTTTGTTGTTGTTCTTTAGACCAGGGCACATTTTATCGAAGGAGTTGTCGTAGGAACTTCGAAAAAGGCTGATTCGATTGAAAATAGAAAGGGCTGATGCCCTTTTTAATAGTCGAAAGTGATTGGAGGAAAACTAATCCCCCTCCCCAGCCCACCCTCCCAATTGAATTTATATTTAAAAACAAAATGTTGCCATAAGATTAAATCTAAATGCACTTGGGACTGCCTTTGCTCTTAAAATTTAACCAAATGGACCTGAAATGGAAAACTTGATACCATTCGCAAAAAAATCTGCTTACTTTCTTTGATAGCTTGGATACCCTTTCTTATAACAACTCCTTCAATGCAAAGTGCCGTGGTCTAAATAACAACAACAACAACAACAAAAAATCATATCCACATCGATCTTTACTATAGAAATTTCAAGCCTTCCAATCAATTTCGACTATTAAAAAGGGCACTAGGCCTTTTGATTTCCAATCGAATGAGCCCTTTTTGAGTTTCTAAGACAAAGCTGTCTATAAATACCTTATATTCCCCCAGGGCATATATTACAACCCGTACCTTAAGGGCTGTGAGAAGGGTTGTCATCCTCTAAGACATCACTTCCATAACTTTCAACTACGTTAAACAAATTGACTATCTCAAAATTTTGATTGGATGTGTTTGAGATATGGTGGGCGTGAGAGGGGCGTTAGACGCTTTACAATGACTTTAAACTATTAAAAAAGGCACTAGCTCTTTTCAATTTACAATAAAATGAGCCCTATTGAAGTTTCTAGGACAAAGCTTTGAATAAAAAACTTAGATCACCTCCTGGCATAACTTCCCCCCCTTACACGGCGGACTGGGGGGAGCGAGGGGTCATCCACAAATACAAAATTTACAGAACATTATACCACGTTGAACACACTGGCTATATTAAAATTTTAATTGGATGTGTTTGGGGGACTGGTGCGCGTGAGAGGGTGGTTAGTTACCCTGAAATCACTTTGGTGGCTAGTTGCTCTCCAATCACTTTCGACTATTAAAAAGGGCACTAGCCCTCTCAATTACCAATTGAATGAGCCCCTTTCGAAGTTTTTATGACAAATCTATCTATAAAAACCTTATATGCCCCCAGGGTATAACTTACAACTTTTGCCCTGAGGACTTTGGGGGGTTTGTCATCCTTAAATACATAATTCCCAGAACTTTCAACTACGTTGAACAAAATGGCTATATCTAAACTTTGATAGAATGTGTTTGGGGAAATGGTGGGCGTGAGAGAGGGGTCAATTACTCTCCACTCACTTTCGACAATCAAAAAGGGCAATTTCAATTTCCAAAAAAATGAGCCCTTTTTGAAATTTTTACAACAACTTTCTATATAAACCTTATATGCCCCCAGGTTATAACTTACAACCCTTGCACTGAGGGCTCTGATGGGGTTACCATCCTTAAAGACATAATTTCCAGAAATGTCGACTCCGTTGAAAAAAATAGCTTTCACAAAATTCTGCGAGTATGTGCTTGGGGAAATGGTGGGTGGGAGACGGGGTTAGTTGACCTTCAATCACTTTCGACTATTAAAAGGGCACTAGCCCTTTCAATTTTCAATTGAATGGGCCCTTTTTGATGTTTTTACAACATCACTTTCAAGAAAAACCTTACATGCTCCATGGGCATAACTTAAAACCCTTGCCCTGAGGGTTAGGGGGAATGGGTTGTCATCCTTAAAGACCTAATTTACAAAACTTTCAACCGTGTTGAATAAATTGATTATCTAAAAATTTTGATTGGATGTGTTTGGGGAAAAGGTGGGCGTGAGAGGGGGGTTAGTTGCCCTCAAATCACTTTCGACTACTAAAAAGGCCACTAGCCCTTTGAATTTCCAATCAAATAAGCCCTTTTTCAAGTTTCTACAACAAAGATTTTAATAAAAACCTTATATGCCCCCCAGGGCATAACTTATAACCCTTCCCCTGAAGACTGTGGGGGGAGTGTCCTGCCCAAAGGTATAATTTCCTGAACTTTAAACTGCGTGGAACAAAATGGTTATCTCAAAATTTTGATTAGATATGTTTGGGGAAATGGTGGGCGTGGAAGGGGTGTTAGTTGCCTTCCAATCCCATTCGACTATTAAAAAGGGCACTAGCCATTTCAATTTCCAATCGAATGAGCCCTTTTTGAAGTTTCTAAGACGACACGTTCTATAAAAACCTTATATGCCCCCAGGGCATAACTTACAACCCGTTCCTTGAAGGCTGTGGGGGAGTGTCCTCCTCAAAAACATAATTTCTATCTGGAAATCTACAACACTGAATAAAATGGTTATCTAATAATTTTGAGTGGATGTGGTTGGGGAAATGGTGGGAAAGAGAGGGGGGCTAGTTGCCCTCAAATCACTTTCGACTATTAAAAAGGGCACTAGAGCTTTGTACTTCCAATCGATTGAACCATTTTTCTAGTTTCTACGACAGAGATTTCAATAAAATCTTATATGCCCCCAGGGCATAACTTATAACCTTTGCCCTGAAGTCTGTGGGGGGAGTGTCCTGCTCAAATGTATAATTTCATGAACTTTAACTTATTGGATCAAAATGGCTATCTCAAAATTTTTATTGGATGTGTTTGGGGAAATGGTGGGCATAGAAGGGGTGTTAGTTGCCTTCCAATTACTTTCGACTATTACAAAGGACACTAGCCATTTGAATTTCTAATCGATTGAGCCCTTTTTTAAGTTTTTACAACAACGCGTTCTATAAAAACTTTATATGCCCCCAGGGCATAACTTACAACCCTTGTCCTGAGGGCTGTGAGGGGGTTGTCATCCTCAAAGACCTAATTTACAGAACTTAAAACTACGTTGAATAAATTGGCTATATCGAAATTTTGATTGGACATGTTTGGGGAAAAGGTGGGCGTGAGAGGGGGGTTAGTTGCCCTCCAATCACTTTCGACTATTAAAAAAGGCACTAGCCCTTGAATTTCCAATCGAGTGATCCTTTTTTGAAGTTTCTACGGCAACACCTTCTATAAAAACCTTATATGCCCCCAGGACATAACTTAAAACCCTTGCCCTGAGGGCTTTGGGGGAGTTCCTCCTCAAAAACATATTTTCTATCTGAAAATCAACTACGCTGAACAAAATGGCTATCTCAAAATTTTGATTGGATGTGTTTGGGGGAATGATGGCTGTTGGGGGGGGAGTTGCACTCCAATCACTTTGGTCTATTAAACAGGGAACTAGCCCTTTGAATTTCCCATCGAATGAGCCTGTTTTGCAGTTTCTATGATAACGCCTTCTATAAAAAATCTTATATGCCCCCAGGACATAACTTACAACCCTTGCCCGGAGGGTTGTGGAGGAGTGTCATCCTCAAACAGTCATTTTCTATCTGTAAATCAACTATGCTGAACAAATTGGTTATCTCAAAATTTTGTTTGGTTGTGTTTGGGGGATTGATGGACGTGGAGGGGGGGGGGCTAGTTGCCCTCTAATCAATTTCGACTATTAAAAAGGGTACTAGCCACTTCAATTTCCAATCAAATGAGCCCTTTTCGAAGTTTCTACAACAACTCCTTTGATACAAAGTGCCCAGGTATGGAGAATAAAAAAGAAAAAAAAATACATTGTGCCCACGTTGTTCTTTACTTGGGCAGTGCTATTGCGCTGCCTATGACAAGACTTTCTGCTCTGTCCAGACAGTAATGCTGTAGCCTCTGTAAGCCAAGTTTTTTCTGTCTAAGGCAAGCCAAAACAGGTTCCAAGAATCTCAATCAAAACAAAAGTACTGAAAACTGCATTCATACCCTTCAGGATTTGGAACTTTAAACCAAAGCAAGAAAAGGGACTTTAGGGACCCTTATCAATTTAAGGGATCAATAGGGATCTTCACTTGATTTCAGGGACTGCGTGGCAGCCCTGTTGAGTATAGTCTAGGACACAGGATTCAAGATTGTAGTCAGCCAATCCCAACTAGCCTAGTCATGTGTATTAACCAATCCCAACTATTTAATCCTAAATGTGCTATGTCCAAAATCAGGACCCATTGCCAAAGTTTAGGAAAAACAATTTTAATCAAGATATTTGTCCAAGATTATCATGCCAATTCAAGGTTGTGTAGCAAATTGTTTTCTAATTGGGTGGTGAGTCTATAGAACTCATTAGACCAGGATACAGTCTCTTTTGCTAATATTCATATCATCAGTTGACAAGGAATGGTGCAACAAGCCATGGATCTAATTTGAAACTTACCTAATCAGTCAGCAAGCCATCTTCACTGACTGGTGACTAGAGGATCATTCTATCACTGGTAAGTGTGATTTAAAGTAAAGTATGGAAGATTAGGCACTGTCTAAGTACTGGGGGTCTTACCATGTAGACAAACCCAAGAATAAAAACGATGAAATCCTTACTCTATAACATGCAGCATGGTTTGTTAACATGTTTAGTTTTATTGTTGTCTGCATTTAGAAGTCATTTTTAAACAAAATATGATATCCAACAAACCAGAATTTTTTTTCTAGCCAGAATGGATATAATGGTTTGATGGGTTGAGAAACACACTCACAAAGAGGATAAAGCACCAATAAATGCAAACAAAGAAAAAAAAGTAGAGAAATATATTAGATTTGACAATCATTTGCATGTGGCAGTAAAATGACTATTATATTCAGAAAGAGCATAAAACAGGCATCAAGCAGTGTGTTCACCTTGTCCTGCAGCAGTACTAGGCCTGGGCGAGGGAGGGGACAGCTGTCCCCCCTGTTTTTCTGACAAATGATGTTAAATTCCTGTTATTTTATACTTTTATGTTCCTGTGGTAGATTTTAACCCCACCCCCAAATATTTAGGCCTGAAACTGCTACTGACCTTGTCTCTATGTCAACAATAGAATCATGTATATATTTACCCAATGCATTCTAGGAATGAGAAAAAAAGTAGCTTAGCCCACTTACAATTTTTTTAAGGTGGTTTTCAGTCTTTAGGCTTTGATTTAAAAAAGAAAGAAAATGGTATAAGCCAAAAGTAATGAAAACCAAATGATTGAAGTTTTGTATATAACCATGAATTATGATATAACTATCATAATATGATATGAGTAGGGATATAACTATCATTTCTACTAGGCTAGTCTAAATCAGGGAAGAGGGCTGAATATGAAATTGGATGACAGGTTAGGCTAATCGACAAAGTGAACACACTGCTTGCTTTTTTCTTTTGGCTCTTTCCAAATATACTAATTTCTTCACACACACTCCACCCCCCCACCTGCTGGCTGTCTAGGAAATATGTAAAAACTAAACGGAAACAATGAAATTCTTAATTTATAATATGCAGGATATTTTTATTAATCAGATTATTATGTTTCCTCCCATTATTACACCCTTTTTACAATCATTACAAATAATATTTTGGTAAACAATGCACTCAATCACACACAGAGATTAATTGCACACTGAAAAAGGTAACTGGTCTAACATAAGAGTTACAAGGCATGTTTTTTAAGCAAGTACCGTTTTGCAATTCTGCTGCTGCAGCGGTACAGTTGGCATTCTGCACATGCACACTGGTTACCTACATCTCTTGACTACACAATGACGCCACTACAGTCTGATTCTTCATTGTATACATTGCTTACTGAGTGTTCAAGATGCCTCCAACAATCATGAGTCCTGCCAATTGTGAAGTACCGTACAGGGTGTTATATGATTTCTTAGTGCTAAAGGCATAAAACCAATCAATATTCATTGTGAGATCTGTGACACTGACAAAACATTATGAGTGATGGAATGGTAAGGAAATGGGTGAGAGCATTTAAAGATGGCTGCACAAATGTACATGATGAAGAATGGAGTGGGCCTCCTTCAGTCTTTAATGAAGATTTGGTGCAGAAAGTGGAAGAAAAGGTGAGAGAGAACAGACTCTTTACAATTTCATCAATATGCGACTGGTTACCTCAATATTCTCATAGTGTTTTGTATTGGATTGTGACTGAAAACTTGAATTACTGGAAATTGTGTTCACATTGGGTTCCAAAAATATTGACGGATTTGCACAAAACCCAATGTTTAGGCAAAGCATTGACTTTCCTTGAGTGGTACCACAATGAAGGTGAAGATTTTTAAGACCAAATTGTTACTGGTGACATAACATGGGTGGCCCACGTCACACCAGAATCAAAACAACAATCCATGGAATGGCGACATTCATCATTACCCAAAAAAGTGAAGTTTAAGCAAACAATTTCTGTGAACAACATGAACAAAATCATATGCACAGTTTTTTGGGACAAAAAAGGAGTATTGCTAGTGGAGTTTCTGCCTTGTAATGAGACAATCAATGCAGCATCTTATTGTGAGACATTGAACAATTTGCATTATGCAATCCAGAACAAAAGACGTGGCAAGTTGAGTCAGGGTATTGTTTTGCTGCATGACAATGCCTGTCCACATGTGGCTAATCAGACCAAAGATCTCATCAAATCTTTTAAATGGGAATCTCTAGATCATCCTCCATACAGCCCTGATCTGGCGCCTAGCAACTACCATTTGTTCCTGCACTTGAAGAAACACCTGGGTGATCAGCGTCTTCAAGACAATAACAAAGTCAAAACAGTTGTGATACAGTGGTTAACAAGTCAGGCAGCAGAATTTTATGAGGAGGGTATTCAAAAACTGGTGCCATGTTATGACAAGTGCCTCAATATTCACGGAAATTAATTAGAAAAGTAGATTAAGGTACAGGCTTTCATGTAAAAATAAAATTATTGCAATATCTTTGCATGTCTTTTTTTAATTCCAAAACAGTACTTACTTAAAAAACATGCCTCATATAATGGGTAAATTCTGTGTTTATGGGCTTTGTTCTATCTTGTAAAGTAGTTGAGTTAGGTGAATGAACCTTTCAAGAATGCATCAAGTCCTAAAAATCTGTAAATCTATTCTTTAAATTTAGGGAAAACTCTTGACATAGGTTAAAAATCTAATGAAATGATAGGAATTGCAGTTTCAAAAACTAAAGCCAATGTAGGTAGACATATTAGCTTGGCAGTACATTGCCAAGATACATTTTTAGCCTTGTGTTCATTCCTGAAAGTTTCCTTCCCTTAACTCAACTAGGGTAAGACCCCAGGACTTGACCATTACCTGATCTTGGACAGATATCCTGATTAAAAAGTATCTTTCCAATATATGGACCATAGCTCCTAATCAAAAACATTATTAACTTAATTGCAATTTGGAACAGTCTAAGGATTTCTCCTTGAAGAGCTCCAGAATAACAACTTGAGTTGTTTTCAAAGTTCATTAGTGATCAGGTGCAGTTGGATGATCAGTAGCATCCCAGTTGAGTTTACACTCTCTGGAGGACCACTCAGCATCCAGCCTTTATTTGAAAAGATCAACGGATTCAGCAGTAACTGTTTCTTCAGATAGTTTATTGCAACTGTCAACAATTTGTGAGGAAAAGAATTGAATGCAGACTCAGGATATGGTAGAATGCTTGACAAGTTTCAGGTGATGACCTCTAGTTCTTGAATAGGGACCAACAATAGGGAATAATGCTGGGAGAGTGTTAGCCCTCATTAAATTATAGGCTAGAATATCCCCTCTATTTCTTCTGTAAACAAGTATAGGAAGATTCAGCTTTGATAGTCTAGCAGGGTAGGAAAGCTCCTGCATGTTAGATATCAATTCGGCGGCATGACTCAGCACATCTTCAAGAACTTTTATGTCTTTTTTTAAATAAGGGGAGGTTAGAGATATTCTAACTTCAAGCTTGGGACACATAAGTCCCTTATATTGAAGACTGATGGCATTATGTAGGCTATTTATAATTTGGATTGGTTGACTACAATTTTGGAAAACTTCTGGTTTTTCAACATTTGAACTTAGACAAAATTTACCCATACAGCCTAGCCTATATAAGTACAATTATTCTGGTTCATAGCACTTAGTCTTAGATTAAATCTTTCTAAGATTGAACTTGTCTGTTATTTGGATATGATGTCTTAACTTTCAAATCCTGTGTCCAAGATAGGACAGCTTTATCCAAGATTAGGCTCACACTTTAAATGTATATCCAAGATCAGGCTCCTTTGTTGTCTATCAATATATTCAAAAATGTGAGTGTTGTACATAATTAAAATATTCAAGCTAACCACCTACTTATTCAGAACATTTAGAAAAATTCAATGGTTAAGCAGGGCTCCCATGGTGTCAATAAAGTTAATAAAGCTGTCCACAAAGTTAAGAAACCGTTTTCTTTGCATAACTTTGTTGACTTTATTGCAGTTGGAAAGAAGTTATACTTTGTTTAACCTTTTCAAGAAAGTCTGCAAGAATTCAACCAATAGCAGAAGATATGTGTAAAATTTTAAATAAACAACATACAAATTAGTTTCTACAAATATAGTTGTGTATACCTGTTTAATATTTAACTTGGTAAAAGAAACAAAAAATATTTTCATTTACTATTAAAAGGAAAAAATGCTTAAAACAATGGCTTTCTCAGCTCCATGCCTGAATATGTCAGTTACTTTCTATGAAAAACTGCTGTTAAGTCAAAGAAATGAAATCCATTGTGTGAGTGGGACAAACTTTATGGTTTGTACTTTCATGACAAACTTTATTAACTTTATTGACACCATGGAGCCCTGCATTAGGCTAATGGGAGCCTCACATTAGACAATCCACTTTCTAGATGGTATGATAAATTTTACAATGATTTAGGCTAACTGTTGAAGCAGTAATAAGCTGTCAGACTAGTGAGTATCTCATCCTAATTTCAGAGTTAACAACAAGCCCCTAAACTAGAATTTTACATTTAGAATTTTTAAATCAAATAATGTTCACCTTGTCACTATGCCAGTTATGGAATCTTGTATATATATTGACTAGTTACTTGCCAACATATAGAAAGCATGTAAAAAACCTTTGTTTTTGTTGCCAATATATGACAATACAATGGTTTCATATAGCTCTAGGCTAAAACAAAATGATGGGATACTTACTTTATAATATGGATTTTTTAGATGAAGCAGCACATTAGCTTTTGATTCATAATATTGGATATTTAACTGGATTTTTGCTAGAACCTTTTGAATTGATCAGTGTTTAAGGTACGCTAAAGGTATATATTAACAGAATATTCAGATAGCCAAGAAACAAATGCATCTCTATAATTAGAATTTCATCCTAAATCCAAGCATGACATTTACTTCTGTTACAAATTTAATTTTAAGCCCTTATCAGACCCTCAAATATGATACAATTTCTTGTGTTTTGATACAGGTCATGCACATGTGTTAGCATAAATCTTGTCAAAACCAGTTTACCCATAATTTGAATTGACAGCAACAAAACTGATAATCAATAAATGCATGGGAAATGTATAATACAGGCTCTATATTTGGGTAAGGTTAAGCAGCATTCACAAGCTTGTCTAGCTAGAATCCTATGTCTAGACACCGTGTCTAGCAAGAATTCAGTGTTTAGGCAACGACTGTTCACAAGTAAAAGTTGGCGCTTAGCAAGACATGCTAGACAAGGTGCTTGGCTAGACATTGAGTTCTAATCTCTAGAACTAAATGTCTAGGATTCTTGATTACAGCCAATCAGAATGTGTCAAGTTCCACTATTTTCATCATTTTTGTTTACCTTTGTAAACTGAAATTTAATTTTTGTTTTCTCATTAAGTACTTTTTTTCATTTTAGGCAAATATGCAACACCAGACATAATAGTGCAGCAAACTAAGGCAATTCTTTCGCTTATCTCATCCATTATCTTGTGAGAGTAAAAATAGGGATTACAATTTTGAAAGTTTTGACTGCATAAGCTCTCTTGATTGGCTAGAAATGACAATTTGAAGCTAAATTTGTAGTTTTAGCTAAGCACTGAATTTTATTAGTGAACAGTTGTCCAAGACATTGGATTCTGGCTAGACATGTGTCTAGACATGGGATTCTAGCTAGACATGCTTGTGAACTCTGCTTTAGAGAGGTTTGGTTACAAATTGAATTTGCAATGGAAACACATGTTACACTTGGATCCAGGATGAAATTCTGTTTATAAAGGTAAGTTTGTCAACACATGTATATAAGCCATATCTAAAATAAGAGAAAAAGGTACCATCTTTGAGGGTCTGTAAAGGGCTCAAAATTAAATTTGTGACAGAAATAAATGTCATATTTGGATTTAGGATGAAATTCTGATTATAAAGGTGGGCCTAAGTTTGTTTCTTGGGTATCTGAATTCTGTTAATATACAGCCTACCTTTACTGTGTTTAGTTTAGAAGAAGCCATGTACAAGGCTATTAGGTAAATATTGAGCAGTTTATGTTATTGACCTACAAATAAAGTGAACATACCCCTAGATGCTGTTTTTTATGCTCTTTCTGAATATAATAATTGCATTTAGGGCAAATTCAATTTTAAGCCCTTTTAGGACCCTTGAAAATAATAATTTCATTCTATATTTTTCATATACAAAAATGGCTTATAACATTTGTTTCAAGCTCACTATATCATTACAAAATTTTGTAAAAGTTGTAAAATAACAAACATTGATTTATCACAATTAAGTTGAATAGCCTAGAAAAATTCAAACAAATCCACTATGTCTTCTTTTTATTCTGTTAGGCTGCTTAAAAACTGCTGTTTCACATATATGTAGAAAAATATCAAAGCTGACAGAAGAAACATGGTGTATGGGAAAATGGAGAAATTGTTTTTAATTTGTTATCCAACTTAGTTGTGACAAATCAATGCTTGCTGATTATAGCCAATAATTTTAATAAAATGTATTTTATAATGAAGTAGTAAGTTTGAAACCAATGTTTTAACCCTTTCAATACTAATAAAAAAAAAAAAAAAAATTACCATTTTCAAGGGTCCAAAAAAGACTTGAGACTGAATTTGCAAGAAAAGTAATTTTTAGGTAAATTTCTAGGTGACACTATAATTTAGCTAGGAAGAAAGTGAAAACATCATTTGATGCCTTTTTTATGTTCTTTCATAATTCAATAATTGCTTCTGTTGCAAATTTCAGCTTGAGCCCTTAAAGGGGTCCCAAAGGTATTTCATTTTTGTAACCACACAAAGAAGTTATCAATACTAGTTAAGTAATTGATAAGTGGTTAAAAACATATCACTAATTTATAAATAAGTTGTTAAAGAGTAATATACTCTAAAAATACTTATTTATAACAATTCAAATCTTATTTATTAGGCAACTCAAATATAAACATATTTCCTACCATTTAAAGTTTTTCAAATACTGTCAACAAAAATAGAGGTGAATTTTGCAACTTGAAACTTTGCTGTTGACAATTCAGGGTATATATTTTCACATTTGGGGAAGGGGGTGGGTAAATTTGCAGTGAGTCATATAATTTAGCTAGGAGGAGAGTGAAAACATCCTTTGATGCTTTTTTTATGCTCTTTTATAATTCATATAAAATACCTTTGGGGCTCCTCAAAATGCCATTTGCAACAGAAGCAATTATTGAATAATGAAGGAGCATAAAAAAGGCATCAAATGATGTTTTTACTTTCATCCTAGCTAAATTATAGTGCCACCTAGAAATTTACCGATTTTTATATTCAGAAAGAGCCTTAAAAATGGCATCTAGGGTATGTTCACTTTATTTGTAGGTCAATAATATGAACTGATCAATACTAACCAGCTATTACCTGTGCTTGAATTGATGACTAAAAAACTTTGCTAGGCTATATGCTTTTAGAGCATCAATAAAACCTAGGCTATAACCTAAGTCTAGAGGCTGAAAACTTTTCCCTAAGGGTGTAGATCTATTTTAGCATAGCCAACTGGGTAATTTTTTTGCAGTTCAGATTATTGACTTATGAATAAAGTAAACATACCACTTGATACCTTTTTTATGCTTTTTTCAAATATAATAAACATTTTTGCCAGAAATGAATTTTACCCCCACCCTTATATATACCAATTCAGGGTATATATTTGCACATTAGGAGGGGATAGGGGTAAATTTTATTTATTATATAAATGATAGGACATTTTACACTTTAACCCCCCCCCCCAATGTGCCAATATATACTCTGGGTTGGTATACATAGGGTTGGGGTAAAATTAATTTCTGACAAAAATGATTATTATATTTGGAATGAGCATAAAAAAGGGCATTGAGAGGTATGTTTACTTTATTGTAAGTCAATAATATGAACTGCAAAAAATTTACTGCCAACTGTTGTAAGAGTAAAATTCTACTTTAACTATTTTTGGCCATCTTGGAAAGGGGTTAGGTTAGGAAAATCAAACTTTTAGGGATGAATTTACAGTCTAAAGTAAGTCCTGGGAAGGTATTTTGAAGTACTTACCACCTTCTCTCCTTCTAGTACTCCACTCCTTCTCTCTCTAAGGGGCCCTGACCTTTGATGACCTTAAAAAATTTGTGTGTTATAAAAGTGAAACCTTACAAAATAAATCCTCTGCTTAAATGAAGTAAAACAAAATTGTTTTCAGCTTCACAACTTTGCTCAATCCTAATTTATAAGGTTTTAAAGATATGCAAAACATTGGTAAATTTTTCACAGTTCATATTATTGACTTACAAATAAAGCAAACATACTACTCAATGCCTTTTTTATACTCTTTCCAAATATAGTAATCATTTTTGCTGGAAATGAATTTCACCCCTACCCCTATATATACCAATTCAGGGTATATATTTGCACATCTCTCATTTACATCAGAAATAAAATTTACCACCACCCCCCTAATGTACAAATATATACCCTAAATTGGTATATATAGGGGTGGGGGTAAAATTCATTTCTGACAAAAATGATTATTATATTTGGAAAGAGCATAAAAAAGGCATTAAGTAATATGTTTACTTTATTTGTAAGTCAATAATATGAACTGCAAAAAATTTACCAGAACATTTCCTAAATTTTGAAAAAAAAAACATTGATATGGCTTAAAATTCTACTCAAATAACAGGAATTGCATTTTCAGAACTAAAACCAGAGAAAAAGAAACTGTTAACTGAAAATTAAGATACAATGTTATTTTGTCAAAATTTTAATAGGTATAGATCTGTCATGTAGGCAAATTTCAGGACCCTCTAGAGAGAGAAGGAGTGGAGCTAGGTACTTCAAAATACCTTCCTAGGACACACTTTAGCCTGTAAACCCATCCCCAAGAGTTTAATTTTACTAACCTAACCCCTTTACAAGATAGCCAACCGGAGCTAAGTTATAATTTTTCTTTTTTTAGAAATGAATTAAGGTAAGATTCTACTTTAGCTATCTTGAAAAGGGCTAGGTTAGGAAAATGAAACTTTCAGGGATGGGTCTACAGGCTAAAGTATGTCCTGGGAATGTATGTTGAAGTACCTTCCTCCACTCTTTCTCCCTCTAGAGGGTTCTGACTTTTGATGACCTTTAAAAATCTATGTGTTATCAAAGTGTAACCTTGCAAAATAAATCCTCTGCAAAAATGAAGTGCAACAAAATTGTTTTCAGCTTCAAAACTTTGCTTAATCCCAATTTATAAGGTTTTAAAGATATGCAAATACATTTCCTGGTAATTTTTTTTGTAGATCATATTATTGACTTACAAATAAAGTAAACATACACTTGATGCCTTTTTTATGCTCTTTCCAAATATAATAATCATTTTTGTTGAAATGAATTTTAGCCCCCACCCTTATATATACCAAGTCAGGGTATATATTTGAACATGAGTGGGCTGGGGCGAAAGATTAAACTTAACTCTCATTTACATCAGAAATAAAATTTACCCCCACCCCCCTACTGTGCAAATAAATACCCTGAATTGGTATAAATGGGAGGGGGGGTAAAAACTCATTTCGGTAAATATTTACCAAATCAAATTATTGAGTTACAAATAAAGTGAATATACCACTTGATGCCTTTTTTATGCTCTTTTCAAATATAACAATCATTTTTGTTTGAAATGAATTTTAGCCCCTACCCCTATTTATACAAATTCAGGTTATATATTTGCACATTAGGGGGGTGGGGGTAAATTTTATTTCTTATGTAAATGAGAGGTACGTTTAAACTTTCCCCCCATCTCCCTAATGTGCAAATATATACCCTGAATTGGTATTTATAGGGGTGGGGGCTAAAATTTATTTCCAACAAAAATGATTATTATATTCATAAAGAGCTTAAAAAAAGGCATCAAGTGGTATATTCATTTAGTTTTATTTCAAGACTCTTATTTGGTAAATATTTACCTTCCTACCTATTACCTATAAATTTACTATTTAAATATAAAGTTTAAACTTACCTCCCATTCACATCAGAAACAAAATTTGCCCCCCCCCCCCAATGTAGAAATATATACCCTGAATTGGCATATATAGAGGGGGGGGCTGAAATTCATTTACAATAGAAATGATTATTATATTCATAATAAGCATAACAAAAGACAGTAAAATTATACTTTAGCTACTTTTGGCTATCTTGGAAAGGGGTTAGGATAGGAAAATTAAACTTTCAGGGAAGGGTCTACAGTCTAAAGTATGTCCTGGGGAGGTAGCCTATTTTATAGTAACTACCTCCACTCCTTCTCTAGAGGGTCCTGACCTTTGATGACCTTTAAAAAATGTGTGTTATAAAAGTGAAACATTGTAAAATAGATCTTCTGCTTAAATGAAGTACAACAAAATTGTTTTCAGCTTCACAACTTTGCTCAATCCCATTTTATAAGGCTTTAAAGATAGGCCTATTCAAATACATTTCCTACATTTTGAACAAAAAAAAAATATTGATATGGCTTAAAATTCTATTCAAAATACAGGAATTGTATTTTCAGAACTAAAGCCAGAGAAAAAGAAACTGATAACTGTACTTTCACAGAAACTGAAACTTTCAGGGATGGATGTACATGCTAAGGTTTGTCCCGGGAAGGTACTTTGAAGTACCTACCTCCACTCATCCCCCCTCTATATAATTGTAAATTACTGCAAATTACTAGTTGTTTTTAACTCATATTTAATCCTATAATACTATCATAAATATAAATCACTGCTTACCTTACACAACTTCTGCTTTTAACCTTGTTCATTAAAATATATTAAAAAATACTTTTTAAATCCTAATCCATTTAATTTTCAACCCATACCAACTTTCTTTATGGTATATGAAACCAGGTTTGTTGTGATGTCTCACTTGTCTTATCAGAAACCCTTACCCTTAAGGGTAGGAGGCAAATGCCAAACAACTCTGTTGATAAGACCATTTAAACTGTATTAATTAGGGAAAGGATCTGACAAGAGAGACCAGTAAATATAACCCAATCCTTTTTAGAGGACAAATTATGTCATGGGAAGATGTTTTTGAAATTCCCTTCCATCCAAACTTAAAATTTTCTAAAATTCTACTTTAGAAGCTTTTAAAATATTTCTAAAGTACTAAAAGATAGTGCTAAAAACATCAGAATCAACTTTAGAGGACACGTTATATCACTGGAAGATGTTCTTGAAATCTCCCTTCCCCCCAAACTCAAAATTTTACAAAATTCTACTTTAGAAGCTTTTAAAATATTTCTAAAGCACTAAAAGATAGAGTGCTAAAAACATCAGAATCGACTTCAGAGGACACGTTATATCACGGGAAGAGGCTTTTAAAATCCCCATTCCCCCAAAACTCAAAATTTTCTAAAATTATAATTTAGGAGCTTTTTATATATTTATAAAGCGCTAAGACAGAGAGCGCTACACACATGATAAGCATCTTTCGAGGACAACTTATATTATGGGACGATTTTTTTTAAATCCCCCTTCCCCCCAAACTCAAAATTTTCTAAAATTCTACTTTAGAAGCTTTTAAAATATTTCTAAAGCACTAATAGATAAGAGCGCTAAAAGAATCAGAATAGACTTAAGAGGACAAATATTGTTACGGGAAGATGTTTTTGAAATCCTCTTCCCCCAAAACTCAAAATTTTCCAAAATTCTACTTTAGAAGCTTTTTAAATATTTCCAAAGCACTAATAGATAGAGCGGTAAAAATATCGGAATCGACTTCAGAGGACAAATTTTGTTATGGGAAGATGTTTTTGAAATCCTCCTTCCCCCAAACTCAAAATTTTACAAAATTTTACTTTCGAAGTTTTTTAAATATTTCTAAAGCGCTAAGACATAGAGCGCTACAAACATCAGAATCAACTGTAGAGGATAAATTATGTTATGGGAAGATGTTTTTGAAATCCCCCTTCCCCCCAAACTCAAAATTTTCCAAAATTCTAGTTTAGAAGCTTTTAAAATATTTCTAAAGCGCTAAGACATAGAGTGCTAAAAACATCAGAATCGACTTCAGAGGACGCGTTATATCACGGGA
Source organism: Artemia sp. Qi Xiang Cuo (assembly GCF_049724085.1). NCBI lineage: Eukaryota > Metazoa > Arthropoda > Branchiopoda > Anostraca > Artemiidae > Artemia > Artemia sp. Qi Xiang Cuo. Next base: position 20,727,953 of record NC_142794.1, on the reverse strand, counting down.
AGAGGTTTTTAAAATCGCCCTCCCCCCAAATCAAAATACCCCCGTGGAAAATAAGGCTTTTCAAATTTCAAATTATCAACCAGATTTTAGAGTATGAAGGGGGAATGGGATGAAAGGTAAGGGGGATTTCTAAAATCATCTTCCCCATAACATAATTTGTCCTCTGAAGTCGATTCTGATATTTGTAGCGCTCTATCTATTAGTGCTTTAGAAATATTTAAAAAGCTTATACAGTAGAATTTTGGAAAATTTTGAGTTTGGGGGGAAGGGGGATTTCAAAAACATCTTCCCATAATATAATTTGTCCTCTACATCTTCCCATGACACAAATTGTCCTCTAAAGATGATTCTGATGTTTGTAATGCTCTATGTCTTAGCGCTATAGACATATTTAAAAAAGTTTCTAAAGTAACAATTTTGGAAAATTTTGAGTTTGGGGGGAGAGGGATTTCAAAAAGATCTTCCCATGACATAAATTGTCCTCTAAAGTCGATTCTTATGTTTGTAGCGCTCTATGTCTTAGCGCTTTACAAATATTTAAAAAGCTTCTAAAAAGCTTCTAAAGTAGAATTTTGGTAAATTTTGAGTTTGGGGGGAAGGGGGATTTCAAAAACATATTCCCGTAAAATAAGTTGTCCTCTGAAGTTGAGTCTGTTTTTTGTAGCACTCTATCTATTAGTGCTTTAGAAATATTTTAAATGCTTCTAAAGTATAATTTTGGAAAATTTTTGAGTTTGGGGGGAAGAGGGATTTTAAAAACCTCTTCCAGTGATATAACGTGTCCTCTGAGGTTGATTCTGATGTTTTTAGCACTATATCTATTAGTACTTTAGAAATATTTGAAAAGCTTCTATAGTATAATTTTGGAAAATTTTGAGTTTGGGGGGAAGGGGGATTTCAAAAACATCTTGCCATGACACAAATTGTCCTCTAAAGTTGATTCTGCTGTTTGTAGCGTTCTATGTTTTAGCGCTTTAGAAATATTTAAAAAGCTTCTGAAGTAGAATTTTGGAAAATTTTGAGTTTGGGGGAAGGGGGATTCCAAAAACATCTTCCCGTAACATAATTTGTCCTCTGAAGTCGATTCTGCTGTTTGTAGTGCTCTATCTATTAGCGCTTTTGAAACATTTAAAAAGTTTCATAAGTAAAACTTTGGAAAATTTTGAGTTTGGGGGGAAGGGGGATTTTCAAAAACTCTTCCTGTGATATAACGCGTCCTCTGAAGTAGATTCTGATGTTTTTAGCACTCTATCTATTAATGCTTTATAAACATTTAAAAAGCTTCTTAAGTAGAATTTTGAAAATTTTTGAGTTTGGGGGGTAGGGGGATTTTAAAAACCTCTTCCCGTGATATAATGTGTCCTCTGAAGTCGATTCTGATGTTTTTAGCACTCTATTAGTGCTTTAGAAATATTTAAAAAGCTTTTAAAATAAAATTTTGAGTTAGGGGGGAAGGGGGATTTTAAAACCCTCTTCCCGTGATATAACGTGTCCTCTGAAGTCGATTCTGAAACTTGTAGCGCTCTATCTATTAGTGCTTTAGAAATATTTAAAAATGATTCTAAAGTAAATTTTTGTAAAATTTTGTGTTTGGGGGAAGGGGGATTTTAAAAACCTCTTCCCGTGATATAACGTGTCCTCTGAAGTCGATTCTGATGTTTTTAGCACTCTATCTATTAATGCTTTAGAAATATTTAAAAAACTTCTAAAGTAAAATTTTAGAAAATTGAGTTTGGGGGGAAGGGGGATTCCAAAAACATCTTCCCGTAACATAATTTGTCCTCTGAAGTCGATTCTGATATTTGTAGTGCTCTATCTATTAGTGCTTTTGAAATATTTAAAAAGTTTCTAAAGTAGAATTTTGGAAAATTTTGAGTTTGTCGGGAAGGGGTGTTTTAAAAACACCTTCCCATGAGATAAATTGTTCTCTAAAGTCGATTCTTCTGTTAGTAGCGTTCAATGTCTTATCGCTTTAGAAAAATTTAAAAAAGCTTCTGAAGTAGAATTATGTAAAATTTTGAGTTTGGGGGGAAGGGGGATTTCAAAAATATATTCCCATAACATAATTTGTCCTCTGAAGTCAATTCTGGTTTTTGTAGCACTATCTATTAGTGCTTTAGAAATATTTAAAAAGCTTCTAAAGTAGAATTTTGGACAATTTTGAGTTTGGGGGAAGGGGGATTTCAATAACCTCTTCCCGTGATATAACGTGTCCTCTGAAGTCGATTCTGATGTTTTTAGCACTCTATCTATTAGTGCTTTAGAAATATTTTAAAAGCTTCTAAAGTAGAATTTTGGAAAATTTTGAGTTTGGGGGGAAGGGGGATTTTAAAAACATCTTCCCATGACATAATTTGTCCTCTAAAAACGATTAGGTTATTTTTACTGGTCTTGTCAAATCCTTTCCCTAATTAATACAGTTTAAATGGTCTTATCAACACAGAGGTGTTTGGCATGTGCCTGCTACCCTCAAGGGTAAGGGTTTCTGATAAGGCAAGTGTGACATCACAACAAGCCTGGTTTCATATACCATAAAGAAAGTCAGCATGGGTTGAAAATTAAATGGCTTAGGATTTAAATAGGATTTTGGAATATATTTTAATGAACAAGGTTAAAAGCAGAAGTTGTGTAAGGTAAGCAGTGATTTATATTTATGATAGTAATATAGGATGAAATAGGAGTTAAAAACAACTAGTAATGTGCAGTAATTTATCATTATATAGAGGGGGGATGAGTGGAGGTAGGTACTTCAAAGTACCTTCCCGGGACAAACCTTAGCATGTATATCCATCCCTGAAAGTTTCATTTTCCTAACCCAACCCCTTTCCAAGATAGCCAAAAGTAACTAAAGTAGAATTTTACCAAAATTTCAATAGGTATAGACCTGTCATGCAGACAAATTTCAGGACCCTCTAGAGGGAGAAGGAGTGGAGGTAGGTACTGCAAAATACCTTCCCGGGACATACTTTAGCCTGTAGACCCATCCCTGAAAGTTTCATTTTCCTAACCTAACCCCTTTCCAAGATAGCCAAAAGTAGCTAAAGTAGAATTTTACCTAGACCTATCATGTAGGCAAGTTTCAGGACCCTCTGGAGGTAAGTGCTTCAAAATACCTTCCTAGGGCATACTTTAGCCTGTAGATCCATCCCTGAAAGTTTCATTTTCCTAACCTAACTGCTTTCCAAGATAGCCAAAACACTATTCCGTCGAATTCGTCACTATCCAGTCGAAATGTATTAGACAAAAAACAAAACCTACAGTTTAGAGTGATCAAAATTTTAATTTTGCTTAAAGGAAACTGCAGTTGCCCTACTTGTATTTCTTCACTATAAAGCAACACAAATACCCTGCACAACTTCACGAATTATAGATGGCAAACAGCAGTAGCGAAAGACGATTACACACCTGAGCCACAAGCAAAAAAGTGTATAGTTATAGGCTTTTTTGCCATCCAAACAAAAACTGTCAACTAACATATAACTAACGATCTGTTAAATATCATCGCTACACAACTTCAGTAACGAATCGGATTATTGTTGGGGGACTTGAAAAACAATGTTCGAAAACTAGAGAACTAAGCACAGTGGGATAGATGGTTCCAATGCTCATAACACTAATAGAAAGTTCAAGACTAATTATTATTATTATTATTATTATTTGAAAACCCGTCTTCGTAACATAGGCAGCGCAATAGCGCTGCCTAAGAAAAGAACGGTGTTGGCAGAGTGATTTTTTTTTTCTAGACCAGAGCATTTCGTATCGAAGGAGTTGTCGTAAAAACTTCGAAAAGGGCTCATTCGAATTGAAATTGGAATGGCTAGTGCCCTTTATAATAAACGAAAGGGATTGAAGGCAACTAATAATCCTTCCACACCCCCATTTCCCGAAGAAAATCCAATCAAAATTTTGAGATAGCCATTATGTTCATCATAGTTGATTTCCAGATAGGAATTTTTTGAGGAGGATACTCCCCCCACATCCCTCATGGCAAGGGTTGTAAGTTATTTTCTGGGGAGATATAAGGTTTTAATAGAAAACTTTGTTGTAGAGACTTAAAAAAGGGCTCATTCGATTGGAAGATCAAAGGGCTAGTGCCCTTTTTAATAGTCGAAAGTGATTGGAGGGCAACTAACTACCCTCTCACGCCCACCTTTTTCCCAAACACATCCAATCAAAATTTCGAGAAAGCTATTTTGTTCAACGTAGTTGTAGGTTCTAGAAACTAGGTCTTTGAGGATGACAACCCCCCCCCCCCCCACAGCACTAAGGATAATGGATGTAAACCTTATATGCCCCGGGGGAATATAAGGTTTTCATAGAAAGTGTTGTCACATAAACTACAAAAAGGGCTCATTCGAATGGAAATTGAAATGACTAGAACCTTTTTTAATAGTCGAAAGTATTTGGAAGGCAACTAACACCCCTTCCACGCCCACCATTTCCCCAAACACATCCAATCAAAATTTGGAGATAGCCATTTTGTTCAACGCAGTTGAAAGTTCTGGAAATTACATCTTTGAGCAGGACACTCCCCTCACAGTCTTCAGGGCAAGGATTATAAGTTATGCCCTGGAGGCATATAAGTTTTTATTGAAATTTTTGTCGTAGAAACTTGAAAACGGGCTCATTCGAATGGAAATTCAAAGGTCTAGTGCACTTGGTAATAGTCGAAAGTGATTTGAGGGCAAATAAACCTCCTCTCACACCTACCTTTTCCCCAAAAACATGCAATCAAAATTGTTCAACGTAGTTGAAAGTTCTGGAAATTAGGTCGTTGAGGATGACAAACACCCCAAACCCCTCAGGGCAAGGGTTGTAAGTTATGTCCTGGGAGCATATAAGGTTCTTATAGAAAGCTTTGTCGTATAAACTTCAAAAAGGGCTCATTCCATTAGAAATTCAAAGGGCTAGTGCACTTTTTAATTGACGAAAGTGATTGGAGAGCAACTAATCCTTCTCGCACGCCCACCTTTTCCCCAAGCACATCCAATCAAAATTTTAGAGATAGCCATTTTGTTCAACATAGTTGATAATTCTAGAAACTAGGTATTTGACGATGACCCCCTCCCCCCCCCACAGCCCACCGGAACTGGGGTGTAAGTAATGTAATGGGAGCATATAAGGTTTTTATAGAAAGCGTTGTCGTAGGAACTTCAAAAAGGGCTCATTCGATTGGAAATTGAAATGGCTAGTGCTCATTTAATAGTCGACAGTGATTGGAAGGCAACTAACGCCCCTTCCAAGCCCACCATTTCCCCAAACACATCCAATCAAAATTTTGAGACCTTTGAGCAGGACACTCCCCCTATAGTCTTCAGGGTAAGGGTTATAAGTTATGCCCTGGGGGTATATAAGTTTTTATTGAAATCTTTGTTGTAGAAACTTGAATAAGGGCTCATCAATTGGAAAATCAAATGGCTATTGTAATTTTTAATAGTCTATTTTGATTGGAGGGCAACTAACCCCCCTCTCACGCCCACCATTTCCCAAACACATAATTTTGAGATAGCCATTTTGTTCAACGTAGATGAAATTTCTGGAAGTTATATCTTTGAGCAGGACACTCCCCCCACAGTCTTTAGGGCAAGTGTTATAACTTATGCCCTGGGGGCATATAAGGTTTTATTGAAAGCTTTGTCGTATAAACTTGAATAAGGGCTCATCGATTGGAAAATCAAATGGCTAGTGCACTTTTTATTGGTCTATTGTGATTAGAGGGCAACTAACCCCCCTCTCACGCCTACTTTTTCCCCAAAAACATACAAACAAAATTGTTTAACGTAGTTGAAAGTTCTGGAAATTAGGTCGTTTAGGATGACAAACACCCCAAACCCCTCAGGGCAAGGGTTGTAAGTTATGTCCTGGGAGCATATAAGCTTGTTAGAGAAAGCTTTATCGTAGAAATTTCAAAAAGGGCTCATTCGATGGGAAATTCAAAGGGCTAGCGCCCTTTTTAATAGTCGAAAGTGATTGGAGGGCAGCTAACCCTTCTCTCAAGCCCACCTTTTCCCCAAACACTTCCAATCAAAATTTTGAGATAGCCATGTTGTTCAACGTAGTTGATACTTCTAGAAACTAGGTCTTTGACGATGAACTCCCCACCACAGCCCTCAGGGCATGGGTTGTAAGTAATGTCATGGGAGCATATAAGGTTTTTACAGAAAGCGTTGTCGTAGAAACTTCAAAAAGGGCTCATTCGATTGGAAATTGGAATGGATAGTACTCTTTTTAATAGTCGAAAGCGATTGGAAGGCAACTAACACCCCTTCAAAGCCCACCATTTCCCCAAACAAATCCAATCAAAATTTTGAGACCTTTGAGCAGGAAACTCCCCCAGAGTCTTCAGGGCAAGGGTTATAAGTTATGCATTGGGGGCATATAAGTTTTTATTGAAATCTTTGTCGTAGAAACTTGAAAAACGGCTCATCGATTGGAAAATCAAATTGCTAGTGCAATTTTTAATAGTCTATTGTGATTGGAGGGCAACTAACCCCCCTCTCACGCCCACCATTTCCCAAACACATAGTTTTGAGATAGCCATTTTGTTCAACGTAGATGAAAGTTCTGGAAGTAATATCTTTGAGCAGGACACTCCCTCCACAGTCTTCAGGGCGAATAACCACTCGGCTGCACTTGGTTTTTCATTGTTAGATTTTTTAAAATCAGATACAAATCTATAAATATGCAAGTCAAATCTATGAAACAGTCTTCACTGGAATAAATTTAAAAATGTACGTTTTCAGAGAGCGGTTGTTTCGGCTAAAATTGTTCATAGTAACCGGTCTTAATACACACATCAACATTTTCCGTCTCGAAAAATTTAAATATAAGGTGACTGAAGGGTAAGATCCTTTATGTGGTATAAATACCATTTCTAGGAAAAGAAATCCCTTTTCGATCTAACAATATTTACTCTCGGTTTATTTTTCTTCTTTGACAAGAGTTATGTTTTACGCTTCTGACCTGAGTTGAGACTGATAAGTGATGAGGTGTTTCTTGCCCTTTTTAAACTTTCTCCGCTATGTCGTGATTTCAATCGATCGTCGAGGACTCGCGCACCCGACTTAATATTTTTTTTAAACGCTTTCTTCAAAATCCTTCCCAGAACCACAATCGTGTAGTGTAGAGGACGCAAAATCCGCAGCTACTGGTGCAATATATTTTTTCACCAGGGGTAATACCAAGCGACACAACTTAGCAAACCAATTGCCGAGACTCTAGACGGACATTGACGAACGACCCCTGTAATAGTCCATTTCATGACCCAATTGTCGTGGTCTAAGATTAGCAACATAGCAGTCAATATCTGGACAAACAAAGGTATTTTTTCTATTAGCTATCTCACTGAATGAGTCAAAAATGACATTTAATCACAGCCAAACCTTTTGTTATTCCTGAGGGATCGCCCAATACACTTCTTAATATTAACTGATTGACTGTAATATATTGAAGGCGCTTTATATTGTAGTTGTGAATGTGTTCATGAGTAGCTTTTCGTTCATGAACCCGCAGGGGGGGGGGCATTGATGATTACCGAGTCCCAATTTCTCAACATAGGATGCATAAGGAAATATACAATTGTCTGATGAGAGTACGGGTTGAAGAGTCTGCAAATATAACACGTTCCATCCCACTGGTGCTTCCAGCGCTTCTGCTATTGATTATATTCTTTTTAAAATCAAGATCATCTCTCAGATTATATTTGAGATGAACCATTTCATTCTAGATGGGAGAACTAATGTAAGCCCTACCCTGTTACAATGGATAGTTAAAGCGGAATGCATCATTCTTACGAGCAGAGATTTTTTTATTGACTGCACGACAAAAATAAGTCATACTACCATATTCTATGTATGGTAATGTGGCAAAGGGGTATTCAGCCGAATTAATTGATTCTATCCAATCCTCGGTTACGAGTTGACAATCACGTGGTCTAACTTTTATATCACATGTACGGTTCTTTCTCAGGAATTCATATGTATTTTTAGAATACAATCAACAAGAGCAATTCATACCTTGACTTGAATTTGATGGCGGGGGAGAGTTTGGTCCGAAATTTCTTACTTAATTCAAATCATCATAGAGGGGTCAGAGACGTTGGACATAAATGTCAGATAAAAATCATACGGCATTGTGAACGTCTTCAGCGGCAATCCAAGAATCAAGATCAGAGGTGTATCCTAGTCAACGAACAAGTAACTGTCTCTTACCCTTCCGAGTTAGACTCTTTAATATCTTTTGAATATCATGCATCTATTATTTTTAACTTTTGGTAATTCACACTCGTGGAAACTGCCAAGAATCTTTTCATCTTTTATATCACGTAGACGATATGTTACAGGCTTAGTGTCTAAGACTTTTGATACTTTATAAAGTTCTGTAGACCACAAGTAATTCCCCTTTTCAAAAATATTACTTGTTCGATTGATTCAAACTGTGTCACCAACATTAAATTTCTTCTTTTTCACATGCCTCCCTTCACTGAAATATATTTTGCGAAAAATGCCAAGAGTATTGTTACCATGATGAACATCAAGAGGACTTTGATTGGACAGGGGTCGATGAGGACGATGATTATAAATCAACATGATTTTATCTAAATCTTGAGTAAAAGCAGCAATATTTTTCATTGTACAATATCCCGAAATTAAAAGTCTGTTCTTATCAAACTTTCGGCCAATGTCCTCTTCATCAAACTATGACTGCGATAGAATATTGTATTATATTTCAATAAAACCTTTTTGCATCTGGATCAATAAATTCACTTCCCCGATCCGTTTGAATTTTTCTATATGAATCTTGTTTAAAGATAGATTCAAGGGCTTTTTAGACTTTAGACTTTTTTTAACGCAAACGTGGTGTGAAGCGTCCACTACCCTTTTGCATACATAGGTGATGAACTGATATTAAGACGCTTTTGTTTGATACCTTTTAAATCATAACCCCCGCTTGGTGTGCTAGAATTTTCAAAACGACTTAAAAACATCTTTTGACATTTCTCCATATCTCCTTATTCGTTTTAAAATATATTTATTCCCAAGAAGAATTTTTGTAAAGTTTGATGACTTTAAAAATTTATAAAAATGAATATCAAATGATTTAACTTCTTTACGATTTGCAATCAAATCTGATGCCAAATCAATTAAATTTCAAATCTTGCCGTGGATTCTAACTTCATTCTTTCTGCCATCAAATTGTACATGTTTATTTTCAGTTAGATAGGTTAGGAGTCTTTTACTTTGCTCACGATATGAACGAGACATTAGGTCTACAACATTTGATAAAACTTTAGATAATTCTTCTTCCTGTTTTGGCGCTTTCAAAGTTTCAGAACTATGAGGTTCAGGTTGATCAAAGAAATTTAATTTGAGTGGTGTTTCACGGTAGAGTTTATGCCTATTGACGCGTCGAAGGGCATTTTGAAGCAAAATTGACTTTTCATCGTCGGCAATTGTCTCATTGTTAATAAATTTATCAAGATTATCTTCAAAGTGCTCTTTTGGTGAAAGATCGAGCTCTATTGGCGTCATTGTGTATGGTTTAGTCGTTTAGAGAATAGTATTTACAATTCTCGTGATTATTGGCAGTAACAATGATAAGAAACTACCATCCGCTTGAACAAGCCGTTTTCTTTTGAAATTTTTTTCTTTCTTTTTGCAACCTAGGGCACGTACAAGTGAACGATGTTGCTTTTTCCGTTACTTAACTACTTTTGGCAGTTGAACAACGCCTTCAGCTAAATTTAAACAATGCTCTGATAGGAAATTAATGCATTCATTGTCAATGCCATGTTTGAGTATAGCCTTCCTAAGCCGGGTTTTTGAATTACCTTGGAAAGAAAATAAATGTCTATTTTCATATAGTTTATTTCAGTTTCATGACGGCACCTAATGACCTTTTTTACTAGTCACGGGTTGATATACAGTAATTTCATTGCCAAACATATCTGTGACCACACGTAACTCTTCAGGTGTGTTTTGATTGAGATCCAATAGAATGTAACCATAGGGTTTATTCGTATTTTGATTGTATGCCGAGAGTAAAAATTTCGGTTCGCCGGGATATATTTGCTTGTTAAAAAAGATATGAGAACTTGAATCACAAAAACCCTGTAGATGATATAGAAAGTACAGTTCAATGCGGATGTTCTCATGCATTTGCAATGATGAAAGAGATTATGGAGAACAACGGTTACGGAATTATTTTTTTGATGAGACCTGACCGTGAATAACTGTAACATCTCCTGAAACCATTCTTCAGTGGATTCAGGTAAATCTTTAATAATCAACCACGAGTTTCGTTCATTAATATCAAACACGTCAAGTCCCCGTATGAATTTTATGCTTGGTGTAATAGACTTTATTTTATCATAGGAGTCTTACCACAAACTATAGCAACAGTAGATGTTTTTTGGATTTTTAAAAATATTTTATCACGATTTTGAATTTTTTTTGCTAAAAATATTGTTTTGCCCGACATTGAAGGTCTGCAAAGAAATGATCTGAATGGAGTTTTAAATTGGTACACATTGCTCCTCTTGCTGTCAAAATACAACTGATTGAACCTAACCTCGATCTGTTGAATAAATACTAAACGTGACAAGAAATATAATACATGTTTTTTTTAACGGATTTTCATACATTCGGATTTTAAAAATAACAACCTCTTCGCGGCCTGGCGCTTCACTAGCCCCGGGTAAATGGACTTGTCCCAGTTGGCGTAGTTCATTCCAGAGCTAATGTGCGTACTATTTTACGAATCTTCTAACAGATTCTCAGTTTTAACTTTTAACAGGAGTGAATCAGTGTCTCCATAATACACTTGAAGTTGTCCCTGCCCCGGAAATTGGAGCTTACACACATTGTAATAAATATCCGACATGAGTTTCTTATATTGCTGCTTCTACTAGCAGCAGTATTTTTTTCAAAATTACATTTCTTTTTCCCTGTGTAAAAGGAGATTATTGAAATTTATTATCGTGAACAATGGGAAATTCGGGTCTGCAATGATATGGGCACGTTCTTTTGGGTCGGTCACAACGACACCTATGGCGCACACTCTCGCACGTCCTACTGAAGGCTGAATTTAAAACAAGTTTAAAGACATCCGCATTGAACTTTACTTTCTATATCATCTACAGGGTTTTTGTGATTCAAGTTCTCATATCTTTTTTAACAAGCAAATATATCCCGGCGAACCGAAATTTTTACTCTCGGCATACAATCAAAATACGAATAAACCCTATGGTTACATTCTATTGGATCTCAATCAAAACACACATGAAGAGTTACGTGTGGTCACAGATATTTTTGGCAATGAAATTACTGTATATCCATCCGTGAATAGTAAAAAAGATCATTAGGTGCCGTCATGAAACTGAAATAAACTATATGAAAATAGACATTTATTTTCTTTCCAAGGTAATTCAAAAACCCGGCTTAGGAAGGCTATACTCAAACATGGCATTGACAATGAATGCATTAATTTCCTATCAGAGCATTGTTTAAATTTAGCTGAAGGCGTTGTTCAACTGCCAAAAGTAGTTCAAGTAACGGCAAAAGCAACATCGTTCACTTGTACCTGAACCTCATAGTTCTGAAACTTTCGAGAGCGCCAAAGCAGCAAGAGGAACTATCTAAAGTTTTGATCAGGTGTTGTAGTACCTGAATGTCTCGTTCATATCGTGAGCAAAGTAAAAGACTCCTAACCTATCTAACTGAAAATAAACATGTACAATTTGATGGCAGAAGGAATGAAGTTAGAATCCACGGCAAGATTTGAAATTTAATTGATTTGGCATCAGATTTGATTGCAAATCGTAAAGGAGTTAAATCATTCGATATTCATTTTTATAAATTTTCGAAGTCATCAAACTTTACAAAAATTCTTCTTGGGAATAAATATATTTTAAAACGAATAAGGAGATATGGAGAAATGTCAAAAGATGTTTTTAAGTCGTTTTGAAAATTCTAGCACACCAAGCGGGGGTTATGATTTAAAAGGTATCAAACAAAAGCGTCTTAAAATCAGTTCATCACCTATGTATGCAAAAGGGTAGTGGACGCTTCACACCACGTTTGCGTTAGAAAAAAGGCTAAAGTCTAGGAAAGCCTTGAATCTATCTTTAAACAAGATTCATATAGAAAAATTCAAACGGATCGGGGAAGTGAATTTATTGATCCAGATGCAAAAAGGTTTTATTGAAATATAATACAATATTCTATCGCAGTCATAGTTTGATGAAGAGGACATTGGCCGAAAGTTTGATAAGAACAGACTTTTAATTTCGTGATATTGTAAAATGAAAAATATTGCTGCTTTTACTCAAGATTTAGATAAAATCATGTGATGGATAATCAGCGTCATCATCGACCCCTGTCCAATCATACTACTCTTGAAGTCCATAATGGTGAAAATACACTTGACATTTTTCTTAAAATATATTCCAATGAAGGGAAGCAAGTGAGAAAGAAGAAATTTTATGTTGTTGGTATAATTTGAATCAATCGAACAAGTAATAATTTTGAAAAGGGGAATTGCTTGTGGTCTACGGAACTTTATAAAGTATCAAAAGTCTTAGACACTAAGCCTGTAATATATCGTCTACGTGATATAAAAGATGAACAGATTCTTGGCAGTTTCCACGAGTGTGAATGACCAAAAGTTAAAAACAATATATGCATGATAGTCAAAAGATATTAAAGAGTCTAACTCGGAAGGGTAAGAGACAGTTACTTGTTCGTTGACTAGGATACACCTCTGATCTTGATTCTTGGATTGCCGCTGAAGACGTTCACAATGCCGTATGATTTTTATCTGACATTTATGTCCAACGTCTCTGACCCCTCTATGATGATTTGAATTAAGTAAGAAATTTCGGACCAAACTCTCCCCCGCCATCAAATTCAAGTCAAGGTATGAATTGCTCTTGTTGATTGTATTCTAAAAATACATATGACATTTCTTCTGAGAAAGAACCGTACATGTGATATAAAAGTTAGACCACGTGATTGTCAACTCGTAACCGAGGATTGGATAGAATCAATTAATTCGGCTGAATACCCCTTTGCCACATTACCATACATAGAATATGGAAGTATGAATTATTTGTGTCGTGCAATCAATAGAAAAATCTCTGCTAATAAAAATGATGCATTCCACTTTAACTATTCAATGGAACATGGTAGGGTTTACATTAGCTCTCCCATTGACAATGAAATGATTCATCTCAAAGATAATCAGAGAGACGTTCTTGGTTTTAAAAAGAATATCATCAATAGCAGAAGCGCTGGAAGCACCGGTGGGATGGAACGTGTTATATTTGCAGACTATTCAACCCGTACTCTCATCAGAACATTGTATATTTCCTTATGCATCCTTTGTTGAGAAATTGGGACTCGTTCCTCATCAATGCCCCCCCCTGCGTGTTCTTGAACGAAAAACCGCTCATGAACACATTCACAACTACAATATAAAGCGCCTTCAATATATTACAGTCAACATTTCGTATTTGGAGCTCTATCAGTTAATATTAAGAAGTGAATTGGGCGATCCATCAGGAATAACAAAAGGTTTGGCTGTGATTACATGTCATTTTTGACTCATTCAGTGAGATAGCTAATAGAAAAAATACCTTTGTTTGTCCAGATATTGACTGCTATGTTGCTAATCTTAGACCACGACAATTGGGTCATGAAATGGACTATTACAGGGGTCGTTCGTCAATGTCCGTCTAGAGTCTCGGCAATTGGTTTGCTAAGTTGTGTCGCTTGGTATTACCCCTGGTGAAAAAATATATTGCACCAGTAGCTGCGGATTTTGCGTCCTCTACACTACACGATTGTGGTTCTGGGAAGGATTTTGAAGAAAGCGTTTAAAAAAAATCTTAAGTCGGGTGCGCGATTCCTCGACGATCGATTGAAATCACGACATAGCGGAAAAAGTTTAAAAAGGGCAAGAAACACCTCATCACTTATCAGTCTCAACTCAGGTCAGAAGCGTAAAACATAACTCTTGTCAAAGAAGAAAAATAAACCGAGAGTAAATATTGTTAGATCGAAAAGGGATTTCTTTTCCTAGAAATGTCATTTATACCACATACAGTATCTTACCCTTCAGTCACCTTATATTTAAATTTTTCGAGACGGAAAATGTTGATGTGTGTATTAAGACCGGTTACTATGAACAATTTTAGCCGAAACAACCGCTCTCTGAAAACGTACATTTTTAAATTTATTCCAGTGAAGACTGTTTCATAGATTTGACTTGCATATTTATAGATTTGTATCTGATTTTAAAAAATCTAACAATGAAAAACCAAGTGCAGCCGAGTGGTTATTCTATGACAAAAGTGCACTACAAAATTTGTTTAGACAAATCAGTGGCTACATAAATGGAACGCTGGTGAGCACAAGCAATAATCTTTCAAACTATGCAGTTTATATACAATTCATGTTGATGACTCCAATGTCCAATAAGATATTGAGAGGTTTGGCTATTGGATATGAATATAAAATGGATATTGGCGCTAGCAATATACTTAGAGATGTGAAAACTTAAGATTTACACTTGGTTGGGAAAATAAATCATGATATATTTAATATACCTCAACGGTTGCCTTCCAATGTTAAGATTCATTTAAAGTTACGACTCGCTCCATCCAATTTTATTTTGCGAAAAATAGTTGCCGCTGCGCCTGATGTAACAGTTTCTCTCACCTCGACAGTACTCCATGTACGAAAACAACAAGTTATGAGTCCTGTTGCTTTAGCAATAGAAAAATTAAGAGCTAATTGAAATAATATCAAACCGCTCGTTCCGCATACAATCACAAATCAACGACATAATACTACAGGTACACGTACCTACAACGATTCTTCATTTATCAATGACAAAATTCTTTCAAAACTTGCTTTGGCTTTTGTAATAAGTGGTAGTGCAATTGGATCGTGGACGAATTCTCCACATAAATTTGAGATATTTTGACCATCATGTCTTGTGTGTCAAGTAAATGGAATTCCACTCTATGGTATCATTGTGTTGAATTTGTCTGGTATTTAAAATACGAGTATTGTCTGAAGGAGCACAGTTCGTTTAGAGTGTACCTTTGCCGAACCGTTGGAGGAGATTGGATTGATGATCTCACTAAATCAATTTGAAACCTATTGGGAAATTACTCCTGATGGCAGTGTTCTACTAGACTTGGCACCATGACCACGAATCAAATGATCAATGTATTCAATTTGGATCCCTACATGTCCAAATACATGTGCTATTACGTACCCTCGGATTTCCTTGACCATATTCAAAGCGTTAGCAATGCCCTTATCATTGTTAATAGTAGTTCGTCAACTTTAAAGACGGGACATTGGCTGTGCATCTTTTAAACAGTTCAGAATATTGAATTTTTTCATCCTTTTGGCCTACTGTATGCATTCTACACGCCTCAAATTAAAGACTTCCTTGAGCAAAGTGGAAAATTTATTATTCAAAATCGGAAACAAGTAAAATATTTATCAACCAAAAGCTTTGGTTTTGAAGCACTATTGTATTTTATTTTTCGATGTCAGGGACATACAGTGATTTTTTAGCATTTATGGTAACAATCCTCTATTAAACTATATTCTACTTCAAAATACTCTTTCCTAGCTGTATAATATAAATTTCAGTGCCCCAAGAGTAAAGTGCTTTAAAAATTTTGTGTATTTGCTAATTACTAAAATTTGTAAGTACAAAAGTCTGTGTCCTTTAAATTTATTCTTCCACGTATAGGTAACCCTCGGTAATGGTTAGTGGTGTCAGCTCTTTAGGACTCAACTTGTACTTATCCTGGCATGCAGAGTCAGGGTCACATTTTCTACAGTATAATATAACTTCATTTTTATTATATCTCTTCGTAAAGTCAATAGTATTATTCTGATTCATATTATAAAATTCATGTGTTTCAATTTGCTTATTTGAAACAACGTCACACACAATATTCTCATATGAAGAGGTAATTTCTATAACAGTCAAATAAAAATCAGTAGGTTTATAATCATATTAGCTGGTATCTTCACAGCAATGACGTAAAAGCCAGACTCTCTTATTATTCCAGCAATTGAACCATAGACCAGGTTCTTGCTCCTAAAACATTTTAAAACCACGACGATACCAATCTCTTAAAAATAAACTGAAATCACGTTTAGGGTTTTTTGTAATCACGCCAGGGCAAGTATTTTCCCATTGATCACATTTATCATAGTGACAATTGGAACATAGGAAACCTCTAGGGTGAGGTTCATAAATCTCTATAAAATTTACTCGGATTGCATAATCAAAACTTTTCATTATAGTCATCAACAATAGCGCAATTCTCACAGGTTGACCAGTTGCCCAATGTATACAAGCATAATGGACATGTTTAAAACAATTTTTCAATGTTTACTGTCTCACTGTAAAAAAGAAACTGACTCGCGATCCATAAAATGAATGGCTTCTAGGAGGAGGAGCTATCGAGTGACGTCACAAAACTTCTTCGACTTAGATCTTGTTGCTTTGCAAAATAGCCGTCAAAAAAGAATTTTTAGGTAGTGATAAAAAGTAAATCCACAGTATTATTTCCTTTTATTTCAATTAATATATCAATAAATTGAGGAAATGCATCATTATACATCAAATATTCAGTTTAATTTATTAGTTATTTCTAAAGTTGTTCAAGACGAATATAGTTTCACTATAAACAACATTTTGGATATTGCCCCCTTCCTTAACTGTAAATAAAAAACAAAAGCCTGCTGCGTCATTGGCGCTTAACTGAAAACGAATTATATTACAAATATTGTCTTTTCCAGTTCTTAAAGCATTGAAAATAAAAATAAAATTACAGTGAAATGAATTCTTGAACCGATGGATCTTTCAACAATTACTGTCATTATACATCAAATATTCAATTCGATGCTGTTTATATTTTCCAAGACTGTTCAAGACGCATATAGTTTTCAGTAAAGCGCCAATGACGCAGTAGGTTTTAGACTTTTATAGTGAGAGAAGGGGCGATACCCAAACTCTTGTTTGTAGTGATTTTTGTTTGTTTCCAGCTAGATTTGCATATTCAATTTAAGTTTCACTCGTTTTAAGATTTTTTTATTAATTTACATTAATATCTATTATGTTTGTTTGCATTGATTGTTTATTTAATTTCTGCTCGTTTTAAGTTTCATTTCTACTTCAATAGCAAAAGAGTGTTTTTCGTTTTAATCTTGATTTTCATGTTCAATCTAAGAATTACTAACTTTCAGATTTATTTATTCATTCATATTATTAGTTTTTGTATGTTTTTTGCTATGATTGTTTATTTAATTTCTATTCGTTTTGGGTTTAATTTAATCTTTAATAGTGATTTCTGGTGGTTTTGAGTTTGAATTTTAACAGGTATTTGTAGCTGCTGAGCTTAAGTTTAAAATGTCCATTACTTTTCTTTGAACAATCTACTTTTCGGAAAGTTTTTTTAATTAGTTTTTGTTCGTTTTTGATTGCAAAAATCAATTTCAAAATCAAGCTTTTTTTAAAACATCAAATGTTCATCCAAGTATCAAAACTAGTATCAAAGTAACAATATCAAAGTGAAAAAATAGGTTTGTGTCATCCTCAGAGTTTTTATTATCTGATGTTTGAACTATTTTTAACCAAATGGCTATCTAAAAATTTTCATCGGATGGGTTGGGGAAAAAAGGACGTAAGGCGGGGGGGGATAATTGCCCTTTGGTCTCTTTTGACTCTTTTAAAGTGAACTAGAACTTTCTATTTGATCCCTCTCTGAAGTTTATACGAAAATCCCTTCTATAAGAACCATATATACCCCCAGAGTATAACTTACAACGCCTGTCAGTAGTAAGCTATCTAGTACTTTCACGAGTGATTGCGTTAGTAAGGCAATAGGGAATCCGACGAGTGATTGCATCATATGCCTTACCACGGGGCAGGCACCTATTACTACGAACGGTACATGCCTTACCAGACGGGTTTCTAAGGTAACACCCATTTTTTTCCCAAACTAAAGAAATTTGCTTGGCATAATGTGTTCAAAGTGTTATGGGCTTGCTTGAAAAAATACCAGTTTGAAAAAAATAAACACGTATCCATGATCTTTCTTCTGGCAAAAAAAAATACAAATTCCAATCAAAACTGGTCAAAAGTGTTAATAACCTGTAAGTTATAGGTATCTGATAACTCGTTCAGTATCGCATGTATTATTAGCGTTATCAATGGTATTTCATTTGCATAAAGCTATCTTGATTTGCCAAAACTTTTATCACTCGCATAAAACTAACTCAATTTGCAAAAAAGGTATTCCATTTGCGTAACTCTACTCTGAATGTCCTTAATGAGGATATAAATAATATAGAATGACATTGTGACTTGACCTAGCTTTGCCTCTCCGATGTGGTCTTTATAATGCACAAGAAACGTTTTAAAATTATTTTCAATTCAAATCGGATCTACCGGTCACTGCGTTCCCCCATTTTTGAGGGGGCAGGGGAGGGTAAGTGAGGGGGTGGGGGATTCAATTATTGATGTAACACAGTCTAAAAGTTGGCAGGTTTTTGTATTTGAGAATAATTGCACAATTAATGAACATCATGAATTCCCTCTCCCCGTTCTATTAAATTTTTTTTTGCATAAGCTCTATTTTGACTACTTCATGGGACGTGAGGGGGTTGAGAAAAATTAGTCAGTTAAAATAAATCTAGGACAGGGTACATTAGGTTTTGAGGGAGGTGTAAAAATGCTACATATTTAATACCCCGATAAACATTTGACTTGAAATGCTTCAGTAGAAATAGACTATTTCTTCTTTCTGAACTTTCTGGGGTGTGGGTGGGGGCAAGTATGTAGTGAAAATAATGCTAAAAAGGGGGAAATCAAGTTATGAGGGGGGTGTAAAAATGGTACTTATTTAATATCCCGGTAAATATACGACTAGAAATGCTTCAGGAGAAATAGACTATTGTTTCTTTCTGAACTAATCAATATTCCTTGACAAATATTTTTTCATTTTTACTGTATTGCTATTATTCAAAACATTGCATTGTCTATGCCACATCAAACTAGCGATAATTATCGTGGCTTTTTAGGTGTTCAATTTTTTTTCAGTGTAATTAATAACATAAAAAAATGATGAAATTTAGATTTGGCTAAGCTCTATTTTAGACTACTTTATATTGAGGTAAGTGAGGGTGAGGCAGGTATTCGTAAAGGAGAAATAGACTATTGTTTCTTTCTGAACTAATCAATATTCCTTGACAAATATTTTTTTCATTTTTACTGTATTGCTATTATTCAAAACATTGCATTGTCTATGCCACATCAAAATAGCGAATAATTTTCGTGGCTTTTTAGGTTTTAAATTTTTTTTCAGTTTAATTAATAAAATAAGATAATGATTAAATTTAGTTTTGTCTAAGATTTATTTTGAATACTTTATAGGATGTGAGGGGGGGGGGGGCATGTATTCAGTTAAAATAAAGCTAGGAAGGGGCACATTAAGTTTTGAGGGAGGTGTAAAAATGCTACTTATTTAATAACCCGGTAAACATTTGACTAGAAATACTTCAGGAGAAATAGACTATTGTTTCTTTCTGAACGGTCGGGGGAGGGGGTGGGGTCAAGTATTTAGTTAAAATAATGCTAAAAAGAGTTAAATTAAGTGTTGAGGAGGGTGTACAAATGGTACTTATTTAATATCCCGGTAAACATACGACTAGAAATGCTTGCGGAGAAATAGACTATTGCTTCGTTCTGAACTAATCGCAATTTCTTGACAAATATTTTTTTATTTTTACTTTATTGCTATTAGTCTTCACGATTACATGAATATACAGCTTGATTTTTCGAAGTTCATTTTGAATTTCTGTCGTAAAATGCAAGAGTTGGAATATATTTCAGTAGTGTTTTGTTGTGCTTTTACCTTGTCACAGTTACATTCTGTTGATTTTCATAGTTCATTTTGAATTTCTCTCATTGAAATGCAAGAGTTGGAATATTTAAGTAGTGTTTTGTTGTGCTTTACCTTGTCACAGTTACATTCTCTTCATTTTTAAAAGTTCATTTTGAATTTCTTTCGCGACGTGCAAGAATTGGAATATTTCAGTAGTGTGATTTTTTGTTTTACCTTGTCACAGTTAGATTCTCTTAATTTTTCAAAGTTCATTTTGAATTTCTTTCGTGAAGTGCATGAATTGGAATATTTCAGTAGTGTCTTGTCGTGGTTTACCTTTTTACTGCTACATTCTCACGATTTGTCAAAGTTCATTTTCGATTTCTTCCGTTGAAATGCAAGAGTTGGAATATTTCAGTAGTGACTCGTTGTGCTTTACCTTGTCACAGTTACATTCTCTTTATTTTCCAAAGTTCATTTTGAATTTATGTCGTGAAATGCAAGAGTTGGAATATTTCAGTAGTGTTTTGTTGTGCTTTACCTTCTCACAGTTACATTCTCTTCGTTTTTCGAAGTCTTTTTTGAATTTCTTTCGTGAAATGCATGAGTTGGAACATTTCAGTAGTGAATTTTTGGGCTTTACCTTGTCACAGTTACATTCTCTTGATTTTTCGAAGTTCATTTTTAATTTCTGTCATAAAAAGCAAGAGTTGGAATATTTCAGTAGTGTTTTGTTGTGCTTTACCGTTTAACATTTAAATTATATTGATTTTTAGAAGTTCATTTTTGATTTTTTGTATTAAAATGCAAGAGTTGGAATATTTAAGTAGTGAATTGTTGTGCTTTACCTTGTCACAGTTACGTTTTCTTGATTTTTCGAAGTTCATTTTGAATTTCTTTCGTAAGATGCAAGAGTTGGAATATTTCAGTAGTGTTTTGTTGTGCTTTTACCTTGTCACACTTAAATTCTGTTGATTTTCATAGTTCATTTTGAATTTCTTTCATTGAAATGCAAGAGTTGGAATATTTCAGTAGTGTTTTGTTGTGCTTTACCTTGTCGCAGTTACATTCTCTTAATTTTTCAAAGTTCATTTTGAATTTCTTTCGCGATGCGCAAGAATTGGAATATTTCAGTAGTGTTTTGTTGTGCTTTACCTTGTCACAGTTACATTCTCTTGATTTTTCGAAGTTCATTTTGAATTTCTGTCGTAAAATGCAAGAGTTGGAATATTTCAGTAGTGACTTGTTGTGCTTTACCTTGTCACAGTTACATTCTCTTGATTTTTCGAAGTTCATTTTGAATTTCTGTCGTAAAATGCAAGAGTTGGAATATTTCAGTAGTGACGTGTTGTGCTTTACCTTGTCACAGTTACATTCTTCTTATTTTTCAAAGTTAATTTTGAATTTCTTTCGTGAAATGCAAGAGTTGGAATATTTCAGTAGTGTTTTATTTTGCTTTACCTTGTCACAGTTACATCCTCTTGATTTTTTGGAGTTAATTTTAAATTTCTGTCGTAAAATGCAAGAGTTGGAATATTTCAGTAGTGACTTGTTGTGCTTTACCTTGTCACACTTACATTCTTTTGATGTTTCGAAGTTCATTTTGCATTTCTTTCGTTAGATGCAAGAGTTGGAATATTTCAGTAGTGTTTTGTTGTGCTTTTACCTTGTCACACTTACATTCTGTTGATTTTCATAGTTCATTTTGAATTTCTTTCATTGAAATGCAAGAGTTGGAATATTTCAGTAGAGTTTTGTTGTGCTTTACCTTGTCGCAGTTACATTTTCTTAATTTTTCAAAGTTTATTTTTAATTTCTTTCTCGAGCTGCGAGAATTGGAGTATTTCAGTAGTGTTATGGTGTGTTTTACCTTCTCAGATTTAGATTCTATTGATTTTTCAAAGTTAATTTTGAATTTCTTTCGTGAAATACATGAATTGGATTATTTCAGTAGTATCGTGTCGTGGTTTACCTTGTCACATATACAGTCTCCTGATTTTTAAAAGTTAATTGTGGATTTCTTTCGTTGAAATGCAAAAGTTGGAATATTTCAGTAGTGACTTGTTGTGCTTTACCTTGTCACAGTTCCAATCTCTTGATTTTTCGAAGTTCATTTTGAATTTCTGTCGTGAAATGCAAGAGTTGGAATATTTCAGTAGTGTTTTGTTGTGCTTTACCCTGTCACAGTTACATTCTGAGCTAGGTAATAAACTATTTCTGTAAAATCTGACCTAATAAGTGTTTTTGACCGTAAACTCTAGTTTTTTGTAAGAAAATTAGTGACATGTTGTAACTGATAAAAGATTTTAAATTTCTGTAATGTGTATCCGAGAGGTTAATTCAAGAAAGAGTTTGTTACTTACTTACCTACTTAATTACTTACTTACCTACTTACTTAAAAAAATTTCATAATGGTATAATAACATATTCAACAACAGATGCTGATAAAAAATTTATTCATTCTGATAGCTATATTTTGTCAATGTTATCCCATGTGTCTGACAATAGCTGTATGCAAAATCCTTTTCTTACATCTCCGATGTTTTAATAGACATTCTAAACGTTTGATATGCTAGCTTACTCTAAAAATAATGAACACATAACAAGGTAATGCATAATATATTTCTAATGAGATAATGCTATGTAGAATATTAATACAAAATATATTATGATACATTATTAATATCAATGATTAACTTTGGACATTTTGAATTTGGTCCATAAAATAGTTCACCATGTTCTCTCTTGATATTGTAGCTATTGTCTTCTCTTAGTTCGTAATCAGTAGAATAATCACTATTCCATTTAGAGTCATACACAATGTTTACTGGTGTCTCATCAACAGGCTCAATATGCTTTTCGTCTTTGGTATTATTTGGTTCATTGACTGTTTGATCAATGACAGTAACGTTTGCTGGTGCTTTGTTTTTCATCGATTAATCTTTATATTCGATAGTGACATTTTTTGAAAATGCTCTTTTTATTTTTTTGGCGATTTCACAATTTATTATCACTTTATATTTAAATAGATAAGAGTTTAGAAGGATAGACAAAATATGGTTTTAGATATTAGTAGAAAAGTAGGCCTCTCTTTTATTGACCTTCTGTTTAATCCTGATGCCCGAAAGCTGACGATTGGTTGTATCAGTAGATAATGTGTTACCTGCAACAGTAGCAAGGAGTTGTCCTCTATCATCAACGATTATTTTTATGTTGGCATTCTCTTTGAGTGCAATCATCTCTGGAGATCTCAATCTCGCATAACCACCAACGTAAGAGTTGAATTTTTTCGCTATTCCAAAGAAATTTAATTCCTTACTGTCATGACAATGCATGCATACATTTCCAATAGTGCTACCACTTGTACTTGTTTCATAGTTTAAATACTTCTCCTTGTCTGCATTCAATGCTACAATAACCTTGTTATGTGAAAACACTTTATTCAAATGCTCCATCTTCACTTTTTTTTAAAGATATGACTTATGTGTTTAACGTTCCACTGCGTAAAAAATACTGATTTAATACATGCAATAGACTAGGTAGTGTCAATAACCGGATCATAGAATACCAATGGGAAAGCCACATCGTATCTCTGACCAATAATAGAGTACAATTGTTAGAGCCATAGGCATATTTTGTCATTTTAAGATACGTACAAAAAAAAAGATAAAAAATAAATAAAGTTGAATAATTTTGAAGTTTAAAAAAAAAAATATATTTGTAAGTAAGTAACAAGCTTTTTATTGATTTCACCTCTTGAAAATACAGTACAGATACTTCATTCAAGAAACGTGATTAAACACGTTTTGAAACTACATGCTATTTGCTTGCCTTTCCTTGGCACCTTTCCAAACGAGCGGGGTTCCCCACTGGTTCCTACACATTGCAAAAAAGTGAGCAGTACGAAAACTCCACGTTTTCAACCGGACCGGTTTTTTAGACAACAACCATTTTTAGGGACCAATCAGAGACAGCAGAGGCTGCTGAATATACAATAACTTGATCGGCGATTGGTTACACACCGCGACGGCGCATACATAGTGAGAGAGACATGCAAAGTCGACACAGCTTTATTTCATTTTTTTAAGGTTAATTTAGACGAGGTTACGTGCGCGCACGTAACTTAACTTAATGGCAATCTCAAAATTTTATCGGATGCATTCGGAGAAAAAATGGCGTGGGGGGCTAGTTGCCCTCCAATCTCTTTTGACTCTCAAAAACTGAACTAGAACTTTCAATTTCTAATCAAATGAGCCCTCTCTGAAGTTTTTACGAACATCCCTTCCATAAGAACTATATATTCCATCAGGGCATAACTTACAACACCTGCCCTCAGGCTCTGTGGGGCTGTGTTCGCCCCGGAGTTTTCGTTATATGGTCTTTGAACTATGTTTTAAGAAAATGGCTATCTCAAAGCTCTTATCGGATGAGTTGGAGGAAAAAAGGGTGTGGAGAAGGGGGTCTAGGTGCCCTCCAATCTCTTTTGACTCTTAAAAAGTGAACTAGAACTTTCCATTTCCAATCAAATGAACCCTCTTTGAAGTTTATACGAGCATCCCTGTCATAAGAGCCATATATACCCCCAGGGCATAACTTACAACGCCTGCCACCGGGCCCTGGGGGGTTTGTTTCGACACCGGAGTTTTTGTTATATGATCTTTGAACTATTTTCAAAAAAATAGCTATCTAAAAATTTTTATCGGTTGCATTTGGGAAAAAAGGGCGTGGGGGAGGAGCCTGGTTGCCCTTCAATATCTTTTGACTCTTAAAAAGTGAACTAGAGCTTTCAATTTACAATCAAAAGGGCACTGTCTGAAGTTTATACGAGCATTCCTTCCAGTAGAACCAAATATGCCCCCAGGGCATAACTGATAGCCCTTACCCTGAAGACTGTGGGGGGAGTGTCCTCTTCAAAGATATAATTTCCAGAACTTTCAACTAAGTTGAACAAAATGGCTATCTCAAAATTTTGATTGGATGTGATTGGGGAAATGGTGGGCGTGGAAGGGGTGTTAGTTGCCTTCTCATCACTTTTGACTATTAAAAAGGGCACTAACCATTTAAATTTCCAATTGAATGAGCCCTTTTTGAGGATTACAACCTTTGTAAACTTACAACCCTTGCCCTGAGGGCTGTGGGGGGGGTGTCATCCTCAAAGACCTAATTTCACGAATTTCCAACTCCGTTTAACAAAAGGGTGGTCTCAAAATTTTGATTGGCTGTGTTAGTGGAAATAATGGGTGTGGAAGGGTTGTTAGTTGCCTTCCAATCACTTTCGACTGTTAAAAGGGGCACTAGGCATTTAAATTTCCTATTTAATGAGTCCTTTTTGAAGTTTTTACAAAAAGCTTTCTATAAGAACCTTATATTCCCCCAGGGCATATCTTACAAACCCGTGCCCTGATTGCTGTGAGGGAGTCCATAGCAACCACATATGCCCCCAAGGCATAACTTACAGTGCCTACCCTCGGGCCCTGGGGGGCTGTGTCGACACCGGAGTTTTTGTTATCTGAACTTTGAACTAGTTTTATTTAGTCTATTTAAAAAAAAATTTATCTGATGTATTTAGGGCGTGGAGGGGTGGGGGGGGGGGCTAGTTTCCCTCCGATCTCTTTTGACTCTTAAAAAGTGAACGAGACTTTTCAATGTTCAACCAAATGAATCCATAAAAACTATATATGCCCCCAGAGCATTACTTACAACGCCCGCCTCCGACTCTGGCGGGTTGCATCGACACAGGAATTTTTCTTATCTTACCTTTGAACTATTTTTAATGAAATTAATGGCAATTTTAAAAATTTTATCGCAAAGGCTTGGGGATAAAATGGTGTGTGGGGGGAGGGGGGTGAATTCACTCATAAAAAGTGAATTATAACTTTCAATTTCCAATAAAATGAGCCCTCTCTGAAGTTTATACGAGCACCCGTTTCATAAGAACCGTATAAGCCTCCGGGAAAACACTTACAACGCCTACCCCCCGGGCCCTGGGGGGCTGTGTTGACACTAGAGTTTTGTTATCTAATTTTTGAACAATTTTCAGAAAACTGGCTTTCTCAAAATTTGTAGCGGATGGGTTCGGGAAGAAGGGGCATGAGGAGGGGGGCTAGTTGCCCTTAAAGCTCTTGACTCTTAAAAAGTGAACTTTTTTCTTATCCGTTAAAAGTGAACTTTTAACGGAGTTTTTCTTATCCAACCTTTGAACTTTTTTTTTTAACAAAATGTTTATCCCAAAATTTTCATCAGATGGGTTTGGAAAAAGAAGGCGTGGGGGGCCAGTTGCCCTCAAATATCTTTTCACTATTAAAAAGTGAACTCTAACTTTCAATTTCCAATCAAATCAGCCCTCTCTGAAGTTTATACGAGCATCTCGTTCATAAGAACCACATATACCCCAGCGCAGAACTTACAACGCCTGCCCTGGGACCCAGGGGGGTTCTTTCTAAACTTTTTTTTTTGTTATATGAATTTTTAAAATTTTTTAAATTAATGGCTATCACAAATTTTTCCCGTATGAATTTTTATAAAAAGGGGGTGGGGGAGGGCTAGTTGCCCTCAAATATCTTTTGACTCTCAAAAACTGAAATAGAACTTTCAATTTCTAATCAAATGAGCCCTCTCTGAAGTTTTTAAGAGTATCCCTTTCATAACAGCTATATATTCCCCAAGGGCACAACTTACAACGCCTCCCCTCGGGCCCTGGGGGGCTGTGTCAACCCCGGAGTTTTCGTTATATGGTTTTTGAACTATTTTTAAAAAAACGGCTATCTCAAAGTTCTTATCAGATGGGTTTGAGAAAAAAGGTCGGGGATGGGGGAGGCTAGGTGCCCTCCAATCTCTTTTGACTCTTAAAAAGTAAACTAGACCTTTCAATTTTGAATCAAATGAGCCCTTTTTGAAGTTTATACGAACATCCATTTCATAATACCCATATATGCCCCCAGGACAACACTTACAACGCCTACCTTCCGGGCCCTGGGGGATTGTATTGACACAGGAGTTTTGTTATCTAATTTTTGAACAATTTTTAAAAAACTGGCTAGTTAAAAATTTGTCGCGGATGGGTTTGGGGAAAAAAGGCGTGGGGGGGGGGGGCTAGTTGCCCCTTAAAGCTCTTGACTCTTAAAAAGTGAACTAGAACTTTCTATTTCCAATCAAATGAGCCCTCTATGAAGTTTATACGAGCATCCCTTTCATAAGAACCATACATGCCTTTAGGGCATAACTTAGAATGCCTTCCCCCGGGCCATGGGGGGTGTATTGACACCGGAGTCTTTCTTATCCGACCTTTGGACTATTTTTATTAACAAAATATCTATCTCAAAATTTTCACCAGATGGGTTTAGAAAAAGAAGGAGTGGGGGGGGGGGCTAGTAGCCCTCGAATCTATTGTGACTATTAAAAATTGAACTCGAACTTTCAATTTCCAATAAAATCAGCCCTCTATGAAGTTTATACGAGTATCTCTTTCATAAGAACCATATATGCCTCAGCACATAACTTACAACGCCTGCCCCGGGGCCCCGAAGGGTTGTGTCGACACACCTGAATTTTTGTTATCTCACTTTGCAACAATGTTTAACTTAATGGCTATCACAAAATTGTATCGGATGCTTTTGGGGAAAAGGGGGCGTGGGGGGGATAGGTTCCCTCCAATCACTTTTAACTATTAAAAAGGGCATTAGCCCTTTGAATTTCCAATCGAATGAGCCCTTTTTGATGTTTCTTCAACAAAGATTTCTATAAAAAGCTTATATGCCCCCAGGGCATAACTTACAACCCTTGCCCTAAGGGCTGTGAGGGGAGTGTCCTCCTCAAAAACATAATTTCAATCTAGAAATCAATTACGTAGAACAAAATGGATATCTCACAATTTTGATTAGATATGTTTGGGTGAATGGTGGGCGTGAAAGGGGTGTTACTTGCCTTCCAATCACTTTTGAACCTTAAAAAGGACACTAGAACTAACGATTTCCAATCGAATGAGCCCCTTTGAGGTTTATACGACGACCCCTTCCATAAGAAGTGCCTCTGGGAAAAAAATAATAATAAAACATTGGAGCCATATGACCTTTACTATAGGCAACGCTATAGCGTTGCCTTTGATATCATTAAGCATTCTTGCATAAATATTTTCCTTTGACGAGATAACTCTTGAAAATCATCATTCAGAATCAAACATTTTTACAAAGTGACTAGATTTCGTATGATTTTTTGTTTCTCAAATTCAACCATTTTTAATCATGGCACTCTAACTACCGAAGAAAAAACCTGAGCGAACCATGAATCGATTTTTTCTGGTTTCCATCCCCTAAAGTAATTGAATGAATAATGCTCGTCGATGTGGACTGAAGATGTAATTGAAGGCTGGAAAGGCAAGGCCTCGGTAAAGGGATCACAACTTGTCCGCCAGTTGTGCATTGAGGAAAATGGCTATCTTTCACGACTTCTAGCAGGGGATCTTCCCCAAGGGATTCCTCCCCCTTATAAAGGATCGAAATCTCTTTTGAGTTGATAAAACTAGTCTCAGCTTCCTTCCCAATTTTCTTCAATCCAACCCAAAATTCAGTACCTCCAATCTTTCCGTAACCCGTTGTTGACAAGTCGAGTCCATTTCATCATTATCTGTAGTTTCTCTTAATATGTCATGGGCCTGCTCCTCCCTCCTAAGGTTCTTAGTCGTATTGTAATTTTGTAAATTTCCCAGTGGGTCTTAGAACTCTTTGTCCCCCCTATTATTTATGTTAGCTAGGCATAGCCCATCTTTTTTTTTATTTTTCGCCACTGCAGGCTGAATCCGCAAATTTTGCGTCTTTTTAGTATTTCTCTATTCATCTCTATTTTCTCAAATTTTCCAATCACGCATATTAAATCATCATTAAATCTGAATTGGACTCCAGTGTCTACTATCTTTGACTGCATTTCTTTATTGTAATTAAATAAAAAAAACAAGTTTTTTAAACTGAAAGTAAGGAGCGACATTAAAACTTAAAACGAACAGAAATTATTCCGTATATGAAAGGGCTGTCCCCTCCTCAACGCCTCGCTCTTTATTCCGTATATGAAGGGGCTGTCCCTCCTCAACGCCTCGCTCTTTACGCTAAAGTTTGACTCTGTCTCACAATTTTTTTTTTTAAACAATAAAAAACTTTAGCGTAAAGAGCGAGGCGTTGAGGAGGGGACAGCCCCTTTCATATACAGAATAAAGAGCGAGGCGTTGAGGAGGGGACAGCCCCTTTCATATACGGACTAATTTCTGTTCGTTTTAAGTTTTAATGTCGCTCCTTACTTTCAGTTTAAAAAACTTGTTTTTTTTATTTAATTTCTGATCGTTTTTTAGTTAATGCAGCTTTTATTTGCATAAAAATTTTACTTTTCTTTTGCTAAATGAATGTCTTTACAAATTAACTTACGTAACTAACTTCTATATTCGTATATTTTTCTTCTGGCAAAAATTCAAAGTTGCAGATTTTTGCAGATATGAGCTTGAAACCTATGTAATAGGGTTTTCTGATACGCTGAATCTGACGTTGTGATTTTCATTAAAATTCTTTCACTTGTAGGGGATGTTTCCCCCTCTTTAAAAAATCGAGTAAATTTCCTCAGGCTTGTTGCCTTTGATGAGTAATACTAAACTTTATAAAATTTATATATTTAGAATCAGCATTATAAACACATTCTTTTGATACATTTATTGACATCAAAATTACGTTTTTAAAAGTTTCGATTACTATTGAGCCGTATCGCTTGTTTTTTTATTGTTTTTTTATTACGTATATGTTATTACGTATATGAGGGGGTTCTGCCCTTAGTCAATACCACGCTCTTTACGTTAAAAGTTAAAAAAAAATTTGAGTCACAAACCCCTGAATCACAAAGGCCATTTAATTAGAATAGAGAGCTCTTTTGAAAGCACTAAAAAAAACTGTAGCGTAAAGAGCGAGGTATTGACTTGGGGGAGAACCCCCTCACATACGTTATAATTTCTGTTCGTTTTAAGTTCTAATATTCCTTCTTACATTTCAGTTGAAAAAACTTGGTTTTTTTTTATTTAATTTCTGATCGTTTTTTAAATAATGCTTGGAAATCCGGCGCCCCCTTCATAGAAATGTCCCTTACCCCAACGAAACATCCTCCACGGAAATATTCTCCAGAGTAACTCCCGCCTCTAGCCGCCCCGCGCCCGAAAAATCCGTCCAGAAAAATGTTGTATACGTCCCAATAACCAAGAAATAATGCTGGCAAGTCCGGCGCCCCCTTCATGGCGATTTCCCTTCCCCCATGAAAAATTCCTTCATGAACAGATCCTCCAACATAACTACCGCGCCACCCATCCCTCCCACTAGCAGAAAAAAAACTCCTGAAAACTTCTGTATACTTCCGAATAACCAATACTATATGTTAACATTGGGTAAAGTTCATATCTTTTAGCCCTCCCTCTGGGTACTTCGGGGGATTAAGTCATCCCAAAAGACATATTTATCATATTTTCGACCATGCTGAACAAAATGGCTATCTCAAAATTTTGATCGGGTGACTTTGGTAAAAAAACAAGCGTGGGAGGGGGCCTAGTTGCACTCCATTTTTTTTTGTCACTTAAAAATCACGCTAGAACTTTTAATTTCCATTCGACTGAGTCCTCTCACGATGTTCTAGGACCAATGTGTCGACACAATCACGCCTGGGAAAAAAAACAAAAAACAAACAAACAAATAAACACGCATCCGTGATCTTTATTCTGGCAAAAAATGCAAAATTCCGCACTTTTGCAGATAGGAGCTTGAAACCTCTACAGTAGGGTTCTCTGATACGCTGAATATGATGGTGTGGTTTTCATTAAGGTTCTATAATTTTTAGGGGGTCTTTCCCCCTTTTTTCGAAAATCAGCCAAATTTTCTCAGGCACGTAACTTTTGATGGGTAAGATTAAACTTAATGAAACTTATATATTTGAAATCAGAATTAAAATCTGATCCTTTTGATGTATCTATTGGTATCAAACTCCCGTTTTTTAGAGTTTCGGTTACCATTGAGCCGGGTCGCTCCTTACTTACAGTTCGTTACCACGAACTGTTTGATTCCTTTTAATATTTCTTTTCCTCTTTTTAATTTTCTTTTCTTTGTCGTAGTATTAAATAAATCGTCATGAAATCTGAATTGGACTTCAGTGTCCATCATCTTTGACTGCCTTTCTTTATTGTAGTTCCGCTTCGCATCTTTTTTCTCTCTTTTAGTTTTCTTTACTTTTACCACAGAAACAAATAATTCGTCATCAAATGGGGATTGAAATCTGACATTTGGTTTTTCATATTGCACTAAAATTTCTCGAGCTCTACGTGGAAAAGCGCGTACAATAAATTACGTTTCATTTTTTTCTGGTATAATCAGTGCTTTATTTTGGCATATATATTTCGGCGTCTCATATTCCTTAAAAGTGTTCTGAAGTTTCCTATTTCCTGAAAATTCTCCCGAAAAATCATTTTCGCGCGTCTTATTTTCAATATTGTGTGGCTTAGCCACTTCTACATCCTATTTTTCCGGATTATCAACATTTCGAACTGAAGTATCAAACATTTCGTTTTTTCGACAGGGTGGCTCAGCCTCCCATTTTGTTTTTTGGGCCGGTCCACCTCCCCGCATAGTCGACGAAGTTGTATTTTTTTTTTTCCGTCTTAGCATTTAATGTCTGGTAAATTTCATTTTCTCGCGATTGATTCTTAGACAAATTGTTATGGCTATCCGCCAGCCTATGTGTTAGTTGTGATAAAATCTCACTTTCTGGAATTCCCCAGCGGGCTTCTATTGGGCCTATCATGGCTCTTTTAAACTCTTGGTGATGTCGCTCTTTCTTCTCTCTAGCTGTTTTATCATTCTCCTCTTTTCGTTCTCTGGCTATTCTATCAGCCTCCTTCTTTTTTCTCTGGCTATTCTATCAGCCTCCTCTTTCTTTTCTCTTGATATTCTCTATTTCTTTCTCTCATGTAATTTAATAAATATTGTGTCATATCTACATGACTACTTTTTCGTGAGCCCCTCCTGGATCTCGATTCTGCACTGCTCCTTATATTCGGACTACTTTGATTCCTTCAGTCATTATATATTCCTAATTCGTTTTCTGAATCCATTCGTTCCATATCTGTATTATCTCTAGCCCGCAACTCCCCTTCATTTTGCACAACATCTGAGAGGTGAGTTCATCTTGTTTTTTCATGTATTAAATTTTCCTTGTTTATTTTGTATCCCCTCATTTTACCGGGTGGACTTCTTCCCGATGCTATTACCTCTTAATTAATTAGTCAATCGTGGCAAGTTCAACAATTGCCACACGTAAAAATTATGGTACGCAATTATTATTGTGAATTATCAGCTCCGTGTAATAATATTTAAAAAATTTTCAAATAACCGGAATATCTAGACATCATTAGAGAATAACAACTTCTTTCACAGCAAGCAATTTTACACGAGCGAAATACATATCTGAAACAGGGTTGCCACTCGGGCAGTTTTTTGGTGCCACTTTGGGTGACAAAATAGTGTCAATTTTGTGTAAAAAGTGTAATTTTCCAAAAATTTGCCGCTCGTGACACTTTGCGTCGCTCGTGCTCATATCAACAAGCTTTTTAAATTGAAAATATTGGCCAATCCAATCGGGATCATCCCCCGCGTGGTTTCCCACATCTTTATCTTCTCCAACATGAAATGTCGGATCTAATGCCATCTTTCAACTATAAAAAATAAATTTTGATTTTACTTAGTCAGTGCTAATTTCCGGCTTTGCGCAGCACTTCCACTCTTGTCAACTTTCCAGCCCCCCTCCTAAAAACCCGCTAAACACAAATGGTATTTACTGTATAAAATGGGAACTCGTCCCACAGAGTAATTTCTTCTCTTTTTTTTAAAAAACTAGTGGAAAAACAATAACCCAGCTATATAATGTAATTTATTTATCACAACCTGAACAGAATAAGTTTCACGAGAACTCTCGCCACTCCCAGTAAATTTTTCTTTACAATGTCTCCAGGGACTAGGGCATAGGAACAGTAAACAAGCATTTTAAGTATCAATATGAAAGCTCATTTATAATAAAAAACGAGCATTTAGTGTATCAACGTGAAAGCATATTTACAATCAAATATTAGGGGGAATATAATAACTATAATGAGGAAGTGTGTCCAAATTCAAAAATTTAAGTAAGAAAAATAAGTGAAACTAGATTGTGATTTTGCTAATGATTGCATAGGATTAAAGATAAAGGAAGTTTTGGTATGAATTTTGTTTTTAGTATGATGGTTATGTATGAATTTTCATTTGTTCATTGCCAAGAGTTCAAAGAAAAATATGAAAAATATGAACGGAAATGTTAGAGCGCTTTTTTGCGTCACTGGCCCAGTCACTGAAGAGGTCACTAGATATTATTGTGGGACACCAGTGAGCTCAGTGTAGACCCCGAAGCCTTGCCGAAAAGTCGGCGGCACGCCGCCGAAAACAACACGGGGGCGCGCCGCAGAGCTTGCATCAGCGCGCTGACGCCGCCGCTGATTCTGTCGGCGGCGGCGTCACTAAGCCGCCGCCGTTTTTTTTCTCTCTTTTTTGGTTATCGGTATCGACATCCGGGCTTCAACCGTCATCCCGGCTAATCTGTTTCTTAAACATAAATACTGCTCGCCATGTATATCGGTTCGTAGGAAGGAGAAGAAGAAATTTTTCTTGAAACGAAAATTCTACCTTCCACTTTAAAATTCTGTTCATTTTTGTATCTGATTTTTCGGTTAAAAAGAG
This sequence comes from Artemia sp. Qi Xiang Cuo, assembly GCF_049724085.1. Taxonomy (NCBI): domain Eukaryota; kingdom Metazoa; phylum Arthropoda; class Branchiopoda; order Anostraca; family Artemiidae; genus Artemia; species Artemia sp. Qi Xiang Cuo. The sequence goes on along the minus strand of NC_142794.1, from coordinate 20,694,260 downwards.
GTAGGTAAAAGAGCATTAGGCAATTCAGGATGTTATCATAGGCAGCGCAATCGAGCTGCCTAAGTAAAGAACAATGTTGCCACAATGTAGTATTTTTTTTTCATACCAGGGCAATTCGTATCGAAGGAGTTGTCGTAAAAACTTCGAAAAGGGCTCATTCGATTGGAAATTGGAATAGCTTGTGTTGAAAGTGACTAGAAGCCAGCTAACACCCCTTCTACGCCCACCATTTCACCAAACACATCCAATCAAAATTTTGAGACAGCCATTTTGTTCAGAGTAACTGATTTCCAGAGAGAAAATATGTTTTTTGAGGAGGTTATTCCCCCACAACCCTTAGGGCAAGGGTTTTAAGTTATGCCCTGGGGGTATATAAGAACGATGTTGGCACAATGTATTATTTATCAATTTTTCTTTTAGACCAGGGCACTTCATATCGAAGAAGTTATTGTAGAAACTTCGAAAGGGCTCATTCAATTAGAGATTGGAGTGGCTTGTTCCCTTTTTAATAGTCGAAAATTATTGTAAGGCAACTAACACCCCTTCGAAGCCCACCATTTCCCGAAACACATCCAATCAAAATTTTGAGATAGCCATTTTGTTTAACGTAGTTGAAAGTTCTGGAATTTAGGTCTTAGAGGATGACAACCACCCTCACAACCCTTAGGGTAAGGGTTGTAATTTATGCCCTGGGGGCATATACGGTGTTTATAGAAAGTGTTGTCACGCAGAAACTCAAAAAAAGGCTTGACATTTTTATAGTAGAGATCGATGTGGGTGTAATGTATAATTTTTTTGTTGTTGTTGTTGTTTAGACCAGGACACTTCGTATCGAAGGAGTTGTCGTAGGAACTTCGAAAAGGGCTCATTCGATTGAAAATAGAAAGGGCTGATGTCCTTCTTAATAGTCGAAAATGATTGAAGGTAAGCTAAGCCATCACCCACGCACACCCACCAATTCTCTTTCTTTTTTAAAAGTAATTGTTGGGTAAAGATGCAATAAAAATTCAAATTATTAAGGCTGATTACCCATAATGCCTATAAACAATATCCCAATTACGGTTGAGGGTACTATGTTCAAACTTTCGAGGCTTCTTCTGCTCTTAAAATTTGACCAAATCAAAATAGCGTAAGTGTATCCAAGCTATCAAAGAAAGTAAACAAATTTTTTTGCGAATGTTATCAACTTTTCAATTTCAGATCAACTAGAGGAGGTATGAAACTAAATTAAACAATACTATTTGAGTCCAGATTCTTAAAAGGGTCTATGTTGTTAAAAATTGCTGAATTTTTTTTCCAGCATACAAATAGCAGGCCAAACTATAAATTCTTAAAAAAACGAAAAGATTTAAAGTATTATTTTCTTTTTCCCCAAAAAGACTATGTCAATATAAAACAAACATAAATTAATAAAAAAAAAACTGTTTCCACAAAATAAGTTTTTCAAAGAAAAGTAAAGAACTCCATTAAACAAAAAAATGAGCAAAATTAAAATCAAATAATTTACCAAGCGGGAAACTACCACAAATCAGCATCGATAAATAAATGAAACCCAAAACGAACAGGAATTACAATAAATGGCCGAGTCAAATTCAAAACGAGCAGAAATAACATAAGTTGGGCTCAAAACCCCTATGCCTTCCCAAGGCCAAAACATAATTTGTACTTTACGGAAAAAAATATAAATGAATGTGCATTGTCAGTTTAATAAACATATACTGATATTTAGTAATTAAAATGTTAATATTATTTGATTTTTTAAAGTTATAAAAGTAAAAACATTTATATTTTTTTTAGTAAAGTGCAAATTATGATCTGACCTTGGGAAGCCATAGGGGTTTTGAGCCCAACTTATGTTATTTTCTGCTCGCTAATTTCTTATATTAATTTCTGTGAGTTTGACTCGGTTATTTATTGTAATTTCTGTTCGTTTTGGGCTTCATTTATTTATCGATGCTGATTTGTGGTGGTTTCCCGCTTGGTAGATTATCTAGAGCTAGTATAGAAATATATCTATAGAGATGAATTACATTTTTTGTTTGCACACTTAGCAGAGCACACTGAAGTTGAAGTATCCTTAAACTTTGACTTGAAACGTCATAACTTGACCACTTCTTTTAGAAAAGAATTTTGGAGGGTTATTCCGTGTTGATAAGAAAAGTGGGTAAAGGTGCAGTTTAGTTCCTCCTGTAGTGTAGAGCACAGGAGCCCTATGGTGAAGGTGCAGGTGTGTTCTCCCTTATAAAAACAACTTATTTCAGCAGATACAAAGAAGAAGCCCATTTGCGACATACTGTGGGACCCCAATCTCCAATGCTAGTATCAGATCCCGCGAATGGCAGTTTACGCTCGTAAAGTTCTGGCTGTACCGGCTACAAGTGCCCCAGCTAAACGGCTTTTTAGCACGACAGGACTGATAGTGACTGCAAAAAGATCAATGGCTCCAGGCAGAGTGAACAAAATCACTTTTGTTACATCAATTGTAACTGAAGTGATGTGACCGCTGATTTAAAATTGTTGTTAAGCCATGGTATCTGACTTGTATACAATGTTTTTTCGATGACGTTATTTGTTTTTTTTCACTTCATTTTCGTATGTATTTGATGAAAAGGAGATGTTTGAACTTCAAACTTTGAAAGTTATACACACATTAGCCCAAATCATTAACAAGAAGGAAATGACGAAACACGGGATTTTATAGGAACAATGCGATGTTAAACATAAACACAACATAGGTTTCCCTGGGTCTAGTGGCTAAAAATGAGAATTCTACTTGGTCTGATCGACGGTGAACATAAACGCTTTCCGCACGGCCCAACAAACTCCTGTTTTGTCATATTGTTCTTGTATGTTTTTAGCCAACCATTTAAAAATCCTTACTAAAATCTTTAGTAAGATTTAATTAAGATTTAAGTACATTTTTTGGCGACGCCAAAAAAAATTCGGCGCGCCGCCGCCGATACTAAATCACACATTCGCCGCCGTCATGTCGGCGTGGCGCGGCTTCGGGGACTCTCTCAGTGGATGTTTTTGCGTTGCTGAGTCGTTGTGTAATGTCACCAGTGAGCTTTTCACTCACTGGGCTTCAAGAGCTTCAGTCACGGAAATCGATGAAAAGACGCGTAAAGTTAAGCAGTCACTAGCCCAGTGACTAGTTAACATAGTAACAGCTATTAACATAGTGGCGTGAAAATACACTCTTAGCTTTTCTTCCTCTTTTCTTCTTTGAATTGTAGTCAACCCTCAACTAATAAAACATAAAAAATAAATTCGGACCCAATCAAGAATTGCAAACTGCTTGACTGGCTTATCATCTATGAGCCTAAACATAGTTGCAGCAACACAAAATAGTTGAACTAAACAACTGAAAACAATTGAAGGCTTCTCCACCACATTGCAGTTAAATGTCTATCTCTGTCCTCTCCATTGCCAAGTATTTCGTACTCGAAGATCAATGGATGATCTTCGCTTATCAGTGATAAGAATAAGAATATAAAAGTTTCTCACACACAGATAGAGACAAACACGTTTATGTTTTCGCCCCACAGAAAGATTCTTGCATCCAATAATTGTCGAGCGCGGAGTTAAGATAAGAATCTTAAATGACAGAAAAACGATATCGATGCATATCTACATTATCAGTTGTCCTTTTGGTTTTTTGTCCAAAAAAATTCTTTTTTTGTAAAATAGTGCTACTTAGCAAAAAAAGTGTCACTTTTGCCAAAAAGTGTCCTAGTAGTGTCAGGTGTCCCGAAAAGTGCCATTTTTTTTAAAAAGTGTCAAAAGTGATACTAAAGTGTCACCGGTGGCAACCCTGATCTGAAAACCGAAATAACAGGGGTTGGACGAGAAAGTAAACTGTACAGCCGCGCGAATATTTTACTAGTGAATTGGCTAGACTAAACTCAAACAGGGGAACTACCCTGCAAAACAACTCCAAATGTAATCTTCTCTTAGGCCGATTACTCAATAGAACAGGTGTTTCTCACCTTCTTTATCAAATATGCACACAAAATTGACAAATTCTCCTAATTTGCCGTCTTCAATAATCTTATAACCTTCGTCACTGAAGATTATACCTAAGCCCGCTCTAATTTCTATATTTGGAACCTTGATGAAAGGAGTTGAAGAAAGGGGGTTGCACCCTTTCTTATGCTTTGCGTCTTTCCTAGGTTGGAGCCCGGCTCATCTAATTTTAAATTCACAATCTTTCAAATCTGTCTTTCCGTGCAGATTTTTACAGCCTATAGCCTATACTGTAGGCTAATTTTCACCAGTCTTTTTCTGAAATTTTTGCGGCTCAATTTGCTGATTTTTTACAAGCTAATTGGTCTCGTGATATATTGATTCATAATTTTTTTTTTCCTATTATTATCTAACTAGGCACAGTCCATTTAGATCTTCGTAATATTTTTAATCGATTCCGTATTTTTTTTCTCTCCGCAATTTTTTTATATGTAATCAGAATAGTCTACTTTATAGGCTAAATTAAATAGTCTCTTGGAAAATGCGGAATTCTTTATTATCAGTTTTACCGATAGGACCTGTGTTGCTGCCACCAGTGTTCTTGTGGCACGCCACGACGGCCACCAGAAATGGGCGCAAAAATGGTGCTCAACCCCTTACTGGAGGGGGGGGGGCCTCGCTGGCGCCAAATATTGTAATGGAATGTCCACGCTTACCACTACGGTTCTGTAAATATATAGAATGTAAATACCCAATTTACGGTATACCCTGCTCCAAGGTATGATAACGTGATCGAACGGTCAAACAGTCAAACTCTAGGCCAAGGGTTCCCAACCTTGGTTACCACTAATAATTATATCTATCTCCTTGGAGGGTAAACGGACCCCCTGTCGATATAATTAATGACGGTATGTCTCACAACTCTTCATATTACAGATAATACAATCTCAGCCCTTATATAGGCTGCTGGACTCTACCTAGGCTAAAAAGTCAATGGTTATATAGAAAGTTTGCTTACTACATT